>NW_026045167.1:25000-45000 GCF_943734845.2 Anopheles funestus
GATTGGATCGAGAACATGGTGTGTGCCCCATGTTATAATTGATAGTCCATATCCACTTTATAGGTTAAAGTCATAAGTTGTGATTGCACAACCATTCTTCATAAGAGTTTAATCACTCTTCAACTAACTTTCGTTCTGGTGTCTTGGTATCAAATCGCGTAAGACACAAGATTCTACTGGCCAAATAGAATCTAGCACATTGGTTAACCTGGCGCCGCAGTCAACTCATGTGCTTGGATCGGATCGAGCTATTGAGTATTGGGCCTGCATACTCGCTCATCCGTATCCTTTGCGTACCGCCCCATGGCCCCGTCCTTAGAGTTAATGACTAGTAGGCTTAACTCTTTGTATGTCTGCACCACAGTTCCCGTTCGTTCCGTGCCGTGGCCGGATACGTATTGCACATCGGTATACCTGTCGCTACTCAGGCAACTCGTGTGCGTGGATTGGATCGAGCTCATGGGGTGTGTAGAGATTCCATGTTATAATTGCAAGTCCATATCCACTTTATAGGTTAAAGTCATAAGTTGTGATTGCACAACCATACTTCATAAGAGTTTAATAACTCTTCAACTAACTTTCGTTCTGGTGTCTTGGTATCAAATCGCATAAGACACAAGATTCTACTGGCCAAATAGAATCTAGCACATTGGTTAACCTGGCGCCGCAGTCAACTCATGTGCTTGGATCGGATCGAGCTATTGAGTATTGGGCCTGCATACTCGCTCATCCGTATCCTTTGCGTACCGCCCCATGGCCCCGTCCTTAGAGTTAATGACTAATAGGCTTAACTCTTTGTATGTCTGCACCACAGTTCCCGTTCGTTCCGTGCCGTGGCCGGATACGTATTGCACAACAGTAGATACCATCACCTGACGTATCTAACACACCACTATTGTAACTCGTCGTCGAAGGACCTTTCAAGTGCCTGATGGCCAGGGGAGCTCTTACACGGCACGGAGACACAGTGATGCTCGCCCATCACAGTGTACAACGATCGAGTTTGCTTAAGTGTCTGGGTACCTACACACCAGACACAATGCAATGGCCACGGATCCACACAAGGCACATCACATGCAGAAAGCTTCACCAGATTATGACACATACCACACTCTTGTAACTCGTCGTCGAAGGGGCGTTCAAAGTGCCTTACGGCTAGGGGAGATCTAGCACGGCACGGAGACACAGTGATGGTAACCCATCAAAGTGTACAACGATCGAGTTTGCTTTCCGCGCAAGCGTTCTAAGTGTCTGGGTACCTACACACCAGACACAATGCAATGGCCACGGATCCACACAAGGCACATCACATGCAGAAAGCTTCACCAGATTCTGACACATACCACACTCTTGTAACTCGTCGTCGAAGGGGCGTTCAAAGTGCCTTACGGCTAGGGGGGATCTAGCACGGCACGGAGACACAGTGATGGTCACCCATCAAAGTGTACAACGATCGAGTTTGCTTTCCGCGCAAGCGTTCTAAGTGTCTGGGTATCTAAGCACCAGACACAATGCAATGGCCACGGATCCACACAAGGCACATCACATGCAGAAAGCTTCACCAGATTCTGACACATACCACACACATGCAACTCGTCGTCGAAGGGGCGTTCAAGTGCCTTACGGCTAGGGGAGATCTAGCTCGGCACGGAGACACAGTGATGGTCACCCATCAAAGTGTACAACGAACGAGTTGGCTTTCAACAAATTCTGACACATAGCAAGCGAGCGACCGAGCTACACCGAAGGCAGCCCATGGTTGGTCACTCGCGGACGATCATCAGTAATGATCCTTCCGCAGGTTCACCTACGGAAACCTTGTTACGACTTTTACTTCCTCTAAATCATCAAGTTCGGTCAACTTCAGCCATGCCAGCTGCAGCTCACGAAGGAACCGCGGAAGGTAAGCCTCCAGAAACCTCACTAAATAATCCATCGGTAGTAGCGACGGGCGGTGTGTACAAAGGGCAGGGACGTAATCAGCACTAGCTAATGACTAGTGCTTACTAGAAATTCCAGGTTCATGGGGACCGTTGCAGTCCCCAATCCCGACTAGATGGGCATTTTAGTGATTTCCCGTTCCTCTCGGAATGGGGGCGCCTATTGGCGAGAACACGCTGCGACCCACATTGTAGCACGCGTGCAGCCCAGAACATCTAAGGGCATCACGGACCTGTTATCGCTCATTCTCAGCTTGCTAAACACAAGTTGTCCCGCTAAGCAGGGCAAACGTAGCCGACGACCGCCCGTGAAGGCGCCGCCCGGCTGTAACGTCAGGTGCGCCCGGAGGCGCACTGCTGACAGCGTTCTAGTTAGCATGTTTGAGTCACGTTCGTTATCGGAATTAACCAGACAAATCATTCCACGAACTAAGAACGGCCATGCACCACTACCCTTAAATTTGAGAAAGAGCTATCAATCTGTCTTACCTCGATAAGTTTGGACCTGGTAAATTTTCCCGTGTTGAGTCAAATTAAGCCGCAAGCTCCACTTCTTGTGGTGCCCTTCCGTCAATTCCTTTAAGTTTCAACTTTGCAACCATACTTCCCCCGGAACCCGATTTTGGTTTCCCGGAAGCGACTGAGAGCACCGAATAGGGGTAGCGTCTCCCAATTGCTAATTGGCATCGTTTACGGTTAGAACTAGGGCGGTATCTAATCGCCTTCGATCCTCTAACTTTCGTTCTTGATTAAAGAAAGCATCCATGGCAAACGCTTTCGCTTCAGTTGGTCCTACGACGGTCTACGAATTTCACCTCTCGCGCCGTAATACCAATGCCCCCAACTACTTCTGTTAATCATTACCTCTAGGTTTCTGACAAACCAACGAAATCGTATAAACCGAGGTCATATTCCATTATTCCATGCAAGATTATTCTCGGCCAACGCCAACCCCACGGGGGGGCCGGACGCTTTGTCTTAGCCTGCTTTGAGCACTCTAATTTGTTCAAGGTAAATGTGAGTATCTTGAGCACCATGAGGAGCCCGTGCCGGAGTTAACCGGTAGCACGGTACTCGTTCACAGAGTAACGCCCAAGTACACCATTGTGAGTCGCAGCCGTGAGCGCGCGCACGAACGGCCCCGGCGTGTAACCGGGCGCCCGTGGCGGTCACGTGTCTGGACGGGCAATCAACTTCGAACGTTTTAACCGCAACAACTTTAATATACGCTAGTGGAGCTGGAATTACCGCGGCTGCTGGCACCAGACTTGCCCTCCACTTGATCCTTGTTGAAGGATTTATACTCAACTCATTCCAATTAT
The DNA here is from genome assembly GCF_943734845.2 of Anopheles funestus. Classification (NCBI taxonomy): domain Eukaryota; kingdom Metazoa; phylum Arthropoda; class Insecta; order Diptera; family Culicidae; genus Anopheles; species Anopheles funestus. The sequence goes on from NW_026045167.1 coordinate 28,263, forward strand.
GGACCATCGTTAGAGAGGTCCATATTGTTATTTCTCGTCACTACCTCCCCGTACTGGGATTGGGTAATTTACGCGCCTGCTGCCTTCCTTGGATGTGGTAGCCATTTCTCAGGCTCCCTCTCCGGAATCGAACCCTGATTCCCCGTTACCCGTCGCAACCATGGTAGTCCTCTACACTACCATCAATAGTTGATAGGGCAGACATTTGAAAGATCTGTCGTCAGTCGACAAGCGACCATACGATCTGCGTCCTTATCCAGACTTCAACTCAAGCCGCCCGGAGGCGATTGGTTTAACTAATAAGTGCACCAGTTCAGCTACCCGAGAGGGCAACAGTCCCGGCATGTTGCATGTATTAGCTCTGGATTTTCCACAGTTATCCAAGTAACTAGTGGTAGGATGATCTTGTGAATTATAGCTGTTATACTGAGCCTTATGCGGTTTCACATTCATTTATGTTTGTACTTAGACATGCATGGCTTAACCTTTGAGACAAGCGTATATTACTGGTAGGATCAACCAGAATTCGTTCCACTACAGACACACACTCGCTTAGTGGGAAATAAATTTCCACACAACTCTCTCTCTCTAGAACCATATGGAATGGCTCTTTGGTGTTGGGTAAGGCACCAATTTGTTGGGGTGTAACGGTCACCACCAACTTTAAGTTTGTTAGGGCACAACGGAAACCACTAACTAAACTTTAGGAAACTAAATTTCCTCACACATTATCTCTCACCATATTAGCACTAGGTGCTATCCACGATTGTACAACGTTTCAACTCTTGAATCGACCGTAGGGCCGCGGAATTGCTTCCGGGCCCCTATTCTCGCTATTAATTGTTCATCTCTTTCAATACATCGAGTTCGTTCCATTGGGTAGTTCGCATGGCGAACGTTTTGATGCAGCCCCCTGGGGGACCACGGCACTTTACACCGGGTATGGTGTATGCGCAACCTACAGATAACAATAAACCCCTTATGCGTGTGTAAACCGATGTTGGGCTGCTCAACATCTTTCATGGTTACATCACTTGCACCAGAACCCACGGTGCCGATTTGGTAATATGTTGTACATTTACTCTCAAGATGTACGCTTCGGCCCCTTATTCAGGGGCTCAAGCTATTACCAGCAAGAACAATCCTCATCCAGACTTGAACTCGAAACACCCGCAGGCGAACGGTTTAACTAATAAGTGCACCAGTCTTGAATCCATGCGTCGGTGGAAACAATGCCGGCGTGTTGCATGTATTAGCTCTGAACTTAGCGAGTGATTGCCTTGCAGCTGTCATACTGAGCGTAGAGCGTGATTATCGCTCACTTGAACCATGTTGAATGGCTCTTTGGTGTAGGGTAAGGCACCAATTTGTTGGGGCGTAACGGTCACCACCAACTTAAGACTTGCTTATAGGTATTTCAACGTTTTCAACTCTTAAATCGACCGTGTTTCATTATCATCTCTTCTTCTTATTAAATGCATAGAGTTCGTTCCATTGGGTAGTTCGCGTGGCGAACGGTTTGATGCAGCCCCCCCGGGGGGGACCACGGCACTTTACACCGGGCATGGTGTATGCGCAACCTACAGATCACCAATATATTTGTGATCGATAATGCACACTTCTTACACGACTGACCAGTCGACAGCGCTGCCTTCCTATTATGCGTGTGTAAACCGATGTTGGGCTGCTCAACATCTTTCACGGTTACATCACTTGCACCCGAACCCATGGTGCCGATTTGGTAATATGTTGTACATGGTCTCAAGATGTACGCTTCGACCCCTTATTCAGGGGCTCAAGCTATTACCAGCAAGATCAATCCTCATCCAGACTTGAACTCGAAACACCCGGAGGCGAACGGTTTAACTAATAAGTGCACCAGTCTTGAATCCATGCGTCGGTGGAAACAATGCCGGCATGTTGCATGTATTAGCTCTGAACATAGCGAGTGATTGCCTTGTAGCTGTCGAACTGAGCGTAGAATGTGATTATCGCTCACTTGAAAGGGTCAAGCCCTTTCGAGTCGTCCGGTTTTTACGCCAGACGACTCGGTTCACCATCTTTCGGGATACAAGTTGACTAAGTGGTACCACTACACTTATCAACTTTCGATTTGGTAATCCTCATCCAGCTTCCTTTCTGGAGGTCCCGAGGATTACCAATTGGGCTGTCATACTGAGCTCATATATTGGAGATCGATAATGCACACTTCTTACACGACTGACCAGTCGACAGCGCTGCCTTCCTATTATGCGTGTGTAAACCGATGTTGGGCTGCTCAACATCTTTCACGGTTACATCACTTGCACCAGAACCCACGGTGCCGATTTGGTAATATGTTGTACATTTACTCAAGATGTACGCTTCGGCCCCTTATTCAGGGGCTCAAGCTATTACCAGCAAGATCAATCCTCATCCAGACTTGAACTCGAAACACCCGCAGGCGAACGGTTTAACTAATAAGTGCACCAGTCTTGAATCCATGCGTCGGTGGAAACAATGCCGGCGTGTTGCATGTATTAGCTCTGAACTTAGCGAGTGATTGCCTTGCAGCTGTCATACTGAGCGTAGAGCGTGATTATCGCTCACTTGAACCATGTTGAATGGCTCTTTGGTGTAGGGTAAGGCACCAATTTGTTGGGGCACAACGAAACCACCAACTTAAGACTTGCTTATAGGCATTTCAACGTTTTCAACTCTTAAATCGACCGTGTTTCATTATCATCTCTTCTTCTTATTAAATGCATAGAGTTCGTTCCATTGGGTAGTTCGCGTGGCGAACGGTTTGATGCAGCCCCCCGGGGGGGACCACGGCACTTTACACCGGGCATGGTGTATGCGCAACCTACAGATCACCAATATATTTGTGATCGATAATGCACACTTCTTACACGACTGACCAGTCGACAGCGCTGCCTTCCTATTATGCGTGTGTAAACCGATGTTGGGCTGCTCAACATCTTTCACGGTTACATCACTTGCACCCGAACCCATGGTGCCGATTTGGTAATATGTTGTACATGGTCTCAAGATGTACGCTTCGACCCCTTATTCAGGGGCTCAAGCTATTACCAGCAAGAACAATCCTCATCCAGACTTGAACTCGAAACACCCGGAGGCGAACGGTTTAACTAATAAGTGCACCAGTCTTGAATCCATGCGTCGGTGGAAACAATGCCGGCATGTTGCATGTATTAGCTCTGAACATAGCGAGTGATTGCCTTGTAGCTGTCGAACTGAGCGTAGAATGTGATTATCGCTCACTTGAAAGGGTCAAGCCCTTTCGAGTCGTCCGGTTTTTACGCCAGACGACTCGGTTCACCATCTTTCGGGAAGGGACCGTCTCGGTCGCAAGCTGCTCCGGTCCCCAAACAACCTGCGACAAATGATAGGAAATGCCGACATCAATACGTGTTCAGTTTGGTTTATCGCTCATAGGTCTTTTTGACCATCGATCCCTGATTATAACTCTCAATTAAACAGTCAGGAGAGTAAGGCATGCCCATCGATATCTCATCGACAGGCGATACCGCAAGAACGGCCAACGACACATCAGGTGATCGATTATTGCTACGACTTTTGCTTAATCGTTTCCACTCCTTAGAGAAAGAAACCCCCGGGGACCGTCTCGGTCGCAAGCTGCTCCGGTCCCTAAACAACCTGCGACAAATGATAGGAAATGCCGACATCAATACGTGTTCAGTTTGGTTTATCGCTCATTGGTCTGTTTGACCATCGATCCCTGATTAAACTCTCAGTAATCCAGTCGGGAGAGTAAGGCATGCCCATCGATATCTCATCGACAGGCGATACCGCTTGAACGGCCAACGACACATCAGAGGATCGTATCTTGCTACAACTTTTGCTTAATCGTTTCTTCTCCTTGGAGAAAGAAACCCCCGGGGACCGTCTCGGCCGCAAGCTGCTCCGGTCCCTAAACAACCTGCGGCATCAAATGATAGGAAAAGCCGACATCAATACGTGTTCAGTTTGGTTTATCGCTCATTGGTCTTGTTTGACCATCGATCCCTGATTAATACTCTCAATTAGAAGGTCGGTAGAGTAAGGCATGCCCATCGATATCTCATCGACAGGCGATACCGCATGAACGGCCAACGACACATCAGAGGATCGTATCTTGCTACAACTCTTGCTTAATAGTTTCCACTCCTTGGAGAAAGAAACCCCCGGGGACCGTCTCGGCCGCAAGTTGCTCCGGTCCCTAAACAACCTGCGGCATCAAATGATAGGAAAAGCCGACATCAATACGTGTTCAGTTTGGTTTATCGCTCATAGGTCTGTTTGACCATCGATCCTAGAATTCAACTTTCGAGTAAGGCATGCCCGTCGATATCTCATCTATAGGCGATGCCGGTAGAACGGCCAACGACACACATCTAGGATCGCATTTACTCTTCCTTGGATGGATAACCAATACCCTAGGACCGTTTCATCGCGAGCTGCTCCGGTCCTCAAACAACTCGCGAACCACCGATAGGATGATATTAGGAATGGCCGACTTTCATCCTTTAACTCTCAGTTCTGCTTACCAAAACATAGGTACTTGGACCTTAAAGACCACTATTTGTTCCCCGATCGGGGGCAATCGCAACGTCTATCCATCATCAACATCGTTTCACTCATTCCGAACCACCAAATTGGACAGACAGTACCATAATCATCAACCGATTGCTTCAACTTCGCAAATTGTATGGTAAGTTCTACTAATTTCACATCTTACCATCGACTAATAGTGCATAAATCCACTTGGAAATCACTTTTCCTTGGTCCTCGGACCTTCTACGACAACGTCCAACAAATATCCGAAGTCGTTTCCCAACTTAGACCAAGCATTTCGTATCTTTACTTCTAATCGATTTTTTCTCGCATAATTGACGATCAAAATCTAAAAACCACATTTTGAGCCAGAAGCAGTCGTCCGATCGTCCTGGGGGTAGTCTCAATCGATTTAGAAGGGTCCAATTCATAAAGATACATACTCAGTCAAAATCATGCTTCTGGCTCACCTACCCCCTATATAGTAAACGAAAGCGTACAGGCGTGGAAAACGTGCCATTTTTCTCCATCACGGACTTTTTTTTTCTCGTTGCACCGACTCTAGTAAAAAAGTGAAATTTTTTACTAGTTACCAACTTTTGCAAATTATCATCGGATATCACTTTTCATGGTCTATAGTAAGTTCTTATCACGTTTTAGTAGTTTTTGAAAAAAAAATTCTTTTGAACTTTTCATAATTTTGCAAAACCAAAACTTTTTAGGCGGTTTTTTGTATGGAGCGTTACTAGACTAGGGGTCACTTTTTGACCAAAAAACCACTATATATCATTCGAAAGGTAATTTCAAGGGCTACAAAAAATTGTTCTACGGCACCCCCCTCCGACGTCTAGTATTCGAGTTATTGGCCAAAAACCATCACTTGAGCGATTTTTCGTTCAGGGTACCCGACTCTAGTAAAAAAGTGAAATTTTTCTCGATTGACCAAGTGTTGCAAATGACCATCGGATTTCACTTTTTATGGTCTATAGTGAGTTCTGATCACGATTTGGTACTTTTTGAAAAAATTTTTTTGACGCACTTTTCAAAATTTTGCAAAACCAAAACTTTTTAGGCGGTTTTGTGTATGGAGGGTTACTAGTCTCGGGGTCACTGTTTGACCAAAAAACCACTATATATCATTCGAAAGGTAATTTCAAGGGCTACAAAAAATTGTTCTACGGCACCCCCCTCCGACGTCTAGTATTCGAGTTATTGACCAAAAACCGCAACTATAGCGGTTTTTCGTACAGGGTACCCGACTCTAGTAAAATGATGCGATTTTTACTAGTCTAGGAACTTTTTGGTCAAAAAATCAAGTATATGTCATTCGATAGATAATTTCAAGGGCTACCAAAAATTGTTCCACGACACCCCCCTGCGACGTCTAGTATTCGAGTTATTAGCCAAAAACCGCAACTTAAGCGGTTTTTCGTCCAGGGTACCCGACTCTAGTAAAATGATGCGATTTTTACTAGTCTAGGGAACTTTTTGGCCAAAAATCAAGTATATGTCATTCGATAGATAATTTCAAGGGCTACCAAAAATTGTTCCACGACACCCCCCTGCGACGTCTAGTATTCGAGTTATTAGCCAAAAACCGCAACTATAGCGGTTTTTCGTCCAGGGTACCCGACTCTAGTAAAATGATGCGATTTTTACTAGTCTAGGGAACTTTTTGGCCAAAAATCAAGTATATGTCATTCGATAGATAATTTCAAGGGCTACCAAAAATTGTTCCACGACACCCCCCTGCGACGTCTAGTATTCGAGTTATTAGCCAAAAACCGCAACTATAGCGGTTTTTCGTCCAGGGTACCCGACTCTAGTAAAATGATGCGATTTTTACTAGTCTAGGGAACTTTTTGGCCAAAAATCAAGTATATGTCATTCGATAGATAATTTCAAGGGCTACCAAAAATTGTTCCACGACACCCCCCTGCGACGTCTAGTATTCGAGTTATGGGCCAAAAACCATTCATACTTGAGCATTTTGCTCATTTTGCCTGTACGGGTACCGGGGACTAGTAAAATCAGGCCAATTTTACTAGAGTGGGGGTACTTTTTGGTCAAAAAAACAACTTTTGCTCGTTCGATAGGGAATCGATAGGGCAACAAAAAATCGTTCTACGACCCCCCCTTCCGATGTCTAGTATTCGAGTTATGGGCCAAAAACAGTTTATAGTTAATTTTTCACTCGATTTTTCACCAAGTATCGCACATTACTCCGGTTCTATGCATTGGATCGTCAATCTTTAAGATTTTATGGGTAGTTCCAACTGTTTGCTACATTTCATCCATACATCACGAACCGATTCAATGTCTGTGGTAGAAGTTATTAGAGGAATAAAAAAATTTACCCTTGGCTTTGGACCGTACAAGTTTACCCATTTTTGGCCCATATTTGCCCCATAGCTCCGCCGGTATCCAAGATATGGCCACACTTTCTTCTGGCCATGGGTAGATGGCACTTGTGGCTAGATTTCTTCCATGCACCACTAATCGCTACCATGTCTGTGGCCGGAGCTATTCACGAAAGCGCCTCGCGCACTTGGTCGGATTTTTGGTCCAACTTCACCATTTTTGGCCCATATTTGCCCCATAGCTCCGCCGGTATCCAAGATAGCGCCACACTTTCTTCTGGCCATGGGTAGATGGCACTTGTGGCTAGATTTCTTCCATGCACCACTAATCGCTACCATGTCTGTGGCCGGAGCTATTCGACGAACAACCATCGCATTTACCTAGGTACTTTTTCGGATTTTTGGTCCAACTTGCACCATTTTTGGCCCATATTTGCCCCATAGCTCCGCCGGTATCCAAGATATGGCCACACTTTCTTCTGGCCATGGGTAGATGGCACTTGTGGCTAGATTTCTTCCATGCACCACTAATCGCTACCATGTCTGTGGCCGGAGCTATTCGACGAACAACCATCGCATTTACCTAGGTACTTTTTCGGATTTTTGGTCCAACTTGCACCATTTTTGGCCCATATTTGCCCCATAGCTCCGCCGGTATCCAAGATATGGCCACACTTTCTTCTGGCCATGGGTAGATGGCACTTGTGGCTAGATTTCTTCCATGCACCACTAATCGCTACCATGTCTGTGGCCGGAGCTATTCACGAAAGCGCCTCGCGCACTTGGTCGGATTTTTGGTCCAACTTCACCATTTTTGGCCCATATTTGCCCCATAGCTCCGCCGGTATCCAAGATAGCGCCACACTTTCTTCTGGCCATGGGTAGATGGCACTTGTGGCTAGATTTCTTCCATGCACCACTAATCGCTACCATGTCTGTGGCCGGAGCTATTCGACGAACAACCATCGCATTTACCTAGGTACTTTTTCGGATTTTTGGTCCAACTTGCACCATTTTTGGCCCATATTTGCCCCATAGCTCCGCCGGTATCCAAGATATGGCCACACTTTCTTCTGGCCATGGGTAGATGGCACTTGTGGCTAGATTTCTTCCATGCACCACTAATCGCTACCATGTCTGTGGCCGGAGCTATTCACGAAAGCGCCTCGCGCACTTGGTCGGATTTTTGGTCCAACTTCACCATTTTTGGCCCATATTTGCACCATAGCTCCGCCGGTATCCAAGATATGGCCACACTTTCTTCTGGCCATGGGTAGATGGCACTTGTGGCTAGATTTCTTCCATGCACCACTAATCGCTACCATGTCTGTGGCCGGAGCTATTCGACGAACAACCATCGCATTTACCTAGGTACTTTTTCGGATTTTTGGTCCAACTTGCACCATTTTTGGCCCATATTTGCCCCATAGCTCCGCCGGTATCCAAGATATGGCCACACTTTCTTCTGGCCATGGGTAGATGGCACTTGTGGCTAGATTTCTTCCATGCACCACTAATCGCTACCATGTCTGTGGCCGGAGCTATTCGACGAACAACCATCGCATTTACCTAGGTACTTTTTCGGATTTTTGGTCCAACTTGCACCATTTTTGGCCCATATTTGCCCCATAGCTCCGCCGGTATCCAAGATATGGCCACACTTTCTTCTGGCCATGGGTAGATGGCACTTGTGGCTAGATTTCTTCCATGCACCACTAATCGCTACCATGTCTGTGGCCGGAGCTATTCACGAAAGCGCCTCGCGCACTTGGTCGGATTTTTGGTCCAACTTCACCATTTTTGGCCCATATTTGCACCATAGCTCCGCCGGTATCCAAGATATGGCCACACTTTCTTCTGGCCATGGGTAGATGGCACTTGTGGCTAGATTTCTTCCATGCACCACTAATCGCTACCATGTCTGTGGCCGGAGCTATTCGACGAACAACCATCGCATTTACCTAGGTACTTTTTCGGATTTTTGGTCCAACTTGCACCATTTTTGGCCCATATTTGCCCCATAGCTCCGCCGGTATCCAAGATATGGCCACACTTTCTTCTGGCCATGGGTAGATGGCACTTGTGGCTAGATTTCTTCCATGCACCACTAATCGCTACCATGTCTGTGGCCGGAGCTATTCGACGAACAACCATCGCATTTACCTAGGTACTTTTTCGGATTTTTGGTCCAACTTGCACCATTTTTGGCCCATATTTGCCCCATAGCTCCGCCGGTATCCAAGATATGGCCACACTTTCTTCTGGCCATGGGTAGATGGCACTTGTGGCTAGATTTCTTCCATGCACCACTAATCGCTACCATGTCTGTGGCCGGAGCTATTCACGAAAGCGCCTCGCGCACTTGGTCGGATTTTTGGTCCAACTTGCACCATTTTTGGCCCATATTTGCCCCATAGCTCCGCCGGTATCCAAGATATGGCCACACTTTCTTCTGGCCATGGGTAGATGGCACTTGTGGCTAGATTTCTTCCATGCACCACTAATCGCTACCATGTCTGTGGCCGGAGCTATTCGACGAACAACCATCGCATTTACCTAGGTACTTTTTCGGATTTTTGGTCCAACTTGCACCATTTTTGGCCCATATTTGCCCCATAGCTCCGCCGGTATCCAAGATATGGCCACACTTTCTTCTGGCCATGGGTAGATGGCACTTGTGGCTAGATTTCTTCCATGCACCACTAATCGCTACCATGTCTGTGGCCGGAGCTATTCGACGAACAACCATCGCATTTACCTAGGTACTTTTTCGGATTTTTGGTCCAACTTGCACCATTTTTGGCCCATATTTGCCCCATAGCTCCGCCGGTATCCAAGATATGGCCACACTTTCTTCTGGCCATGGGTAGATGGCACTTGTGGCTAGATTTCTTCCATGCACCACTAATCGCTACCATGTCTGTGGCCGGAGCTATTCACGAAAGCGCCTCGCGCACTTGGTCGGATTTTTGGTCCAACTTCACCATTTTTGGCCCATATTTGCCCCATAGCTCCGCCGGTATCCAAGATATGGCCACACTTTCTTCTGGCCATGGGTAGATGGCACTTGTGGCTAGATTTCTTCCATGCACCACTAATCGCTACCATGTCTGTGGCCGGAGCTATTCACGAAAGCGCCTCGCGCACTTGGTCGGATTTTTGGTCCAACTTCACCATTTTTGGCCCATATTTGCCCCATAGCTCCGCCGGTATCCAAGATATGGCCACACTTTCTTCGGGCCATGGCTAGATGGCACTTGTGGCTAGATTTCTTCCATGCACCACTAATCGCTACCATGTCTGTGGCCGGAGCTATTCGACGAACAACCTGCGCATTTACCTAGGTACTTTTTCGGATTTTTGGTCCACCTGGCACCATTTTTGGCCCATATTTGCCCCATAGCTCCGCCGGTATCCAAGATATGGCCACACTTTCTTCTGGCCATGGGTAGATGGCACTTGTGGCTAGATTTCTTCCATGCACCACTAATCGCTACCATGTCTGTGGCCGGAGCTATTCGACGAACAACCATCGCATTTACCTAGGTACTTTTTCGGATTTTTGGTCCAACTTGCACCATTTTTGGCCCATATTTGCCCCATAGCTCCGCCGGTATCCAAGATAGCGCCACACTTTCTTCTGGCCATGGGTAGATGGCACTTGTGGCTAGATTTCTTCCATGCACCACTAATCGCTACCATGTCTGTGGCCGGAGCTATTCGACGAACAACCATCGCATTTACCTAGGTACTTTTTCGGATTTTTGGTCCAACTTGCACCATTTTTGGCCCATATTTGCCCCATAGCTCCGCCGGTATCCAAGATATGGCCACACTTTCTTCTGGCCATGGGTAGATGGCACTTGTGGCTAGATTTCTTCCATGCACCACTAATCGCTACCATGTCTGTGGCCGGAGCTATTCACGAAAGCGCCTCGCGCACTTGGTCGGATTTTTGGTCCAACTTCACCATTTTTGGCCCATATTTGCACCATAGCTCCGCCGGTATCCAAGATATGGCCACACTTTCTTCTGGCCATGGGTAGATGGCACTTGTGGCTAGATTTCTTCCATGCACCACTAATCGCTACCATGTCTGTGGCCGGAGCTATTCGACGAACAACCATCGCATTTACCTAGGTACTTTTTCGGATTTTTGGTCCAACTTGCACCATTTTTGGCCCATATTTGCCCCATAGCTCCGCCGGTATCCAAGATATGGCCACACTTTCTTCTGGCCATGGGTAGATGGCACTTGTGGCTAGATTTCTTCCATGCACCACTAATCGCTACCATGTCTGTGGCCGGAGCTATTCGACGAACAACCATCGCATTTACCTAGGTACTTTTTCGGATTTTTGGTCCAACTTGCACCATTTTTGGCCCATATTTGCCCCATAGCTCCGCCGGTATCCAAGATATGGCCACACTTTCTTCTGGCCATGGGTAGATGGCACTTGTGGCTAGATTTCTTCCATGCACCACTAATCGCTACCATGTCTGTGGCCGGAGCTATTCACGAAAGCGCCTCGCGCACTTGGTCGGATTTTTGGTCCAACTTCACCATTTTTTGGCCCATATTTGCACCATAGCTCCGCCGGTATCCAAGATATGGCCACACTTTCTTCTGGCCATGGGTAGATGGCACTTGTGGCTAGATTTCTTCCATGCACCACTAATCGCTACCATGTCTGTGGCCGGAGCTATTCGACGAACAACCATCGCATTTACCTAGGTACTTTTTCGGATTTTTGGTCCAACTTGCACCATTTTTGGCCCATATTTGCCCCATAGCTCCGCCGGTATCCAAGATATGGCCACACTTTCTTCTGGCCATGGGTAGATGGCACTTGTGGCTAGATTTCTTCCATGCACCACTAATCGCTACCATGTCTGTGGCCGGAGCTATTCGACGAACAACCATCGCATTTACCTAGGTACTTTTTCGGATTTTTGGTCCAACTTGCACCATTTTTGGCCCATATTTGCCCCATAGCTCCGCCGGTATCCAAGATATGGCCACACTTTCTTCTGGCCATGGGTAGATGGCACTTGTGGCTAGATTTCTTCCATGCACCACTAATCGCTACCATGTCTGTGGCCGGAGCTATTCACGAAAGCGCCTCGCGCACTTGGTCGGATTTTTGGTCCAACTTGCACCATTTTTGGCCCATATTTGCCCCATAGCTCCGCCGGTATCCAAGATATGGCCACACTTTCTTCTGGCCATGGGTAGATGGCACTTGTGGCTAGATTTCTTCCATGCACCACTAATCGCTACCATGTCTGTGGCCGGAGCTATTCGACGAACAACCATCGCATTTACCTAGGTACTTTTTCGGATTTTTGGTCCAACTTGCACCATTTTTGGCCCATATTTGCCCCATAGCTCCGCCGGTATCCAAGATATGGCCACACTTTCTTCTGGCCATGGGTAGATGGCACTTGTGGCTAGATTTCTTCCATGCACCACTAATCGCTACCATGTCTGTGGCCGGAGCTATTCGACGAACAACCATCGCATTTACCTAGGTACTTTTTCGGATTTTTGGTCCAACTTGCACCATTTTTGGCCCATATTTGCCCCATAGCTCCGCCGGTATCCAAGATATGGCCACACTTTCTTCTGGCCATGGGTAGATGGCACTTGTGGCTAGATTTCTTCCATGCACCACTAATCGCTACCATGTCTGTGGCCGGAGCTATTCACGAAAGCGCCTCGCGCACTTGGTCGGATTTTTGGTCCAACTTCACCATTTTTGGCCCATATTTGCCCCATAGCTCCGCCGGTATCCAAGATATGGCCACACTTTCTTCTGGCCATGGGTAGATGGCACTTGTGGCTAGATTTCTTCCATGCACCACTAATCGCTACCATGTCTGTGGCCGGAGCTATTCACGAAAGCGCCTCGCGCACTTGGTCGGATTTTTGGTCCAACTTCACCATTTTTGGCCCATATTTGCCCCATAGCTCCGCCGGTATCCAAGATATGGCCACACTTTCTTCGGGCCATGGCTAGATGGCACTTGTGGCTAGATTTCTTCCATGCACCACTAATCGCTACCATGTCTGTGGCCGGAGCTATTCGACGAACAACCTGCGCATTTACCTAGGTACTTTTTCGGATTTTTGGTCCACCTGGCACCATTTTTGGCCCATATTTGCCCCATAGCTCCGCCGGTATCCAAGATATGGCCACACTTTCTTCTGGCCATGGCTAGATGGCACTTGTGGCTAGATTTCTTCCATGCACCACTAATCGCTACCATGTCTGTGGCCGGAGCTATTCGACGAACAACCATCGCATTCACCTTCTCGTTGCACTTCTTCGGGAATTTGGTGCAACCAAGTTTTCACTATAACTTGGTCATTTTTCGTCCATCGGACATGCGGTTTTGGGTGTCGATACTTGAAACCGCGCGCTACAATATGTTCCTCCACGACCATGTGGTCCGATGCTTCCAACAGGAGCTATTCGAGGAGTACCGATTTTTCACCATTAAAAATGCTCAATTTTGCACCAACTTTTGCCTATAACTCAGGCTGTATCGATCGGATCTTCAATCTTGAAAAAGTTTTGGATAGGTGGCATCAAATGCTACATTTCGTTCTTCCACGTCAACTTTGTCCGATGTCTAGCAAAAAAGTTATTCGCGAACCAAGTCCAGAACCCATGCACTGGCTGCCCTCATTGCATACATCACGGCGGTTAACTCTCGTTACTCTATACCGTGGACTTGGTACTTTTTCAGGCATTCGTTGCTACTTCTCGGTTCATGATATTCGTTTACGGTCTTCACTAGGGCATTTGGTGCTCCTTATCGGTTCATGATATTGGTTTACGGTCTTCACTAGGGCATTTGGTGCTCCTTATCGGTTCATGATATTCGTTTACGGTCTTCACTAGGGCATTTGGTAATGGGCTTCCCACTTTCTACTGATCGATCCATACTCACTTGCGTGCACCTAGCCTAGGAAGGTTTCCTATGGCTTCCCATCTTTCTACTGATCGATCCATACTCACTTGCGTGCACCTAGCCTAGGAAGGTTTCCTATGGCTTCCCATCTTTCTACTGATCGATCCATACTCACTTGCGTGCACCTAGCCTAGGAAGGTTTCCTATGGCTTCCCACTTTCTACTGATCGATCCATACTCACTTGCGTGCACCTAGCCTAGGAAGGTTTCCTATGGCTTCCCATCTTTCTACTGATCGATCCATACTCACTTGCGTGCACCTAGCCTAGGAAGGTTTCCTTGGGCTTCCCATCTTTCTACTGATCGATCCATACTCACTTGCGTGCACCTAGCCTAGGAAGGTTTCCTATGGCTTCCCATCTTTCTACTGATCGATCCATACTCACTTGCGTGCACCTAGCCTAGGAAGGTTTCCTATGGCTTCCCATCTTTCTACTGATCGATCCATACTCACTTGCGTGCACCTAGCCTAGGAAGGTTTCCTTGGGCTTCCCATCTTTCTACTGATCGATCCATACTCACTTGCGTGCACCTAGCCTAGGAAGGTTTCCTATGGCTTCCCATCTTTCTACTGATCGATCCATACTCACTTGCGTGCACCTAGCCTAGGAAGGTTTCCTTGGGCTTCCCATCTTTCTACTGATCGATCCATACTCACTTGCGTGCACCTAGCCTAGGAAGGTTTCCTTGGGCTTCCCATCTTTCTACTGATCGATCCATACTCACTTGCGTGCACCTAGCCTAGGAAGGTTTCCTATGGCTTCCCATCTTTCTACTGATCGATCCATACTCACTTGCGTGCACCTAGCCTAGGAAGGTTTCCTATGGCTTCCCATCTTTCTACTGATCGATCCATACTCACTTGCGTGCACCTAGCCTAGGAAGGTTTCCTATGGCTTCCCACTTTCTACTGATCGATCCATACTCACTTGCGTGCACCTAGCCTAGGAAGGTTTCCTTGGGCTTCCCATCTTTCTACTGATCGATCCATACTCACTTGCGTGCACCTAGCCTAGGAAGGTTTCCTATGGCTTCCCATCTTTCTACTGATCGATCCATACTCACTTGCGTGCACCTAGCCTAGGAAGGTTTCCTATGGCTTCCCATCTTTCTACTGATCGATCCATACTCACTTGCGTGCACCTAGCCTAGGAAGGTTTCCTTGGGCTTCCCATCTTTCTACTGATCGATCCATACTCACTTGCGTGCACCTAGCCTAGGAAGGTTTCCTTGGGCTTCCCATCTTTCTACTGATCGATCCATACTCACTTGCGTGCACCTAGCCTAGGAAGGTTTCCTTGGGCTTCCCATCTTTCTACTGATCGATCCATACTCACTTGCGTGCACCTAGCCTAGGAAGGTTTCCTTGGGCTTCCCATCTTTCTACTGATCGATCCATACTCACTTGCGTGCACCTAGCCTAGGAAGGTTTCCTTGGGCTTCCCATCTTTCTACTGATCGATCCATACTCACTTGCGTGCACCTAGCCTAGGAAGGTTTCCTTGGGCTTCCCATCTTTCTACTGATCGATCCATACTCACTTGCGTGCACCTAGCCTAGGAAGGTTTCCTATGGCTTCCCATCTTTCTACTGATCGATCCATACTCACTTGCGTGCACCTAGCCTAGGAAGGTTTCCCTTTGGTACCGACTTCCATCTACGCACTCGATATAACCTAGGTACTTGGTACCGATGATGGTTAACACTCAAGCATTTCTTGCATCCTGCGTGCAAGGTACCAATTTTCACTTCTTAGGTACGTTTATGGGCCCGCATTTATCCAATATCGCTCCGATGGCCTTTCGCATTATTTCATCCGATAGCCCTTGCCAAAAGCTACCAAAAGTTCCTCCACGGCCATGTGCTCCGACGCTTAGTTTAGGAAATATTCGAAAAAATTCAAAATAGGAAGCATTTTCTTATTGGAAAATCACCTTAAATCGATGGCCATTTTTTGGGCAAAAACTTTAACGTCTTCCCGACTTTGCGGGAATTGCGAATTTTAGGCACCCAGAGAAAATCTTTTACTTTAAGGGGGCGGCCGCGAAGTTGCCCAAAGTCTCGGACACAAAAATTCTCAAGTTCCCCACTCTAGTAAATCGCCCTATGAGTATCTCCTGGCCCGCGAGCTCTGCGAGCGGGCCAGCTTCGGCGATTTTTGCCTTTTCGCCTAGGCGGTTCTTCTACGAAATTGGCCCACAGCTTTTGGTCAGAAAGCTAGCATTTGTTGCAACAGTTAGGTACTTGGTACCACATTTTGGTATCCATTTGGGCATTTGTGGCAACTACTCGGTACTTTGGCCCACATTTCGCTCTACTCGGGCTTCTATGGTGGTACTTGTCGGTACTTCTGGCCAACTTAGGCCAATTGGGTGCAACTTGTGGGTACTCTGTGGGTACTTTAGGGCATATTGTGTCTTTCGGGTGAACCTTCGCGATACTTCATGGGTACTGATGGCCAACTTAGGAACATTCAGTGCAACCTTTGGGCCTAAGGAAATTTGTCCAACTCTTTGGACTTAGAAAATTTTCTGGACTTAGAAAATTTTTTGGACTTGTAAAAATTTTCAAATGTTCAATTTGGCCCACATTTCGCTCTACTCGGGCCTCTATGGTGCTACTTGGCGGTACTTTTGGCCAACTTAGGCCAATTGGGTGCTCTTTGTGGGTACTCTATCGGTACTTTTGGCCATGTTAGGCCCACTCGGTGCTATTTGTGGGTACTCTATCGGTACTTTTGGCCAACTTAGGCCAACTCAGTGCTTCTTGTGGGTACTCTATCGGTACTTTTGGCCATGTTAGGCCCATTGGGTGCTATTTGTGGGTACTCTATCGGTACTTTT
>NW_026045167.1:52500-80000 GCF_943734845.2 Anopheles funestus
ATAAGAGTTTAATCACTCTTCAACTAACTTTCGTTCTGGTGTCTTGGTATCAAATCGCGTAAGACACAAGATTCTACTGGCCAAATAGAATCTAGCACATTGGTTAACCTGGCGCCGCAGTCAACTCATGTGCTTGGATCGGATCGAGCTATTGAGTATTGGGCCTGCATACTCGCTCATCCGTATCCTTTGCGTACCGCCCCATGGCCCCGTCCTTAGAGTTAATGACTAATAGGCTTAACTCTTTGTATGTCTGCACCACAGTTCCCGTTCGTTCCGTGCCGTGGCCGGATACGTATTGCACAACAGTAGATACCATCACCTGACGTATCTAACACACCACTATTGTAACTCGTCGTCGAAGGACCTTTCAAGTGCCTGATGGCCAGGGGAGCTCTTACACGGCACGGAGACACAGTGATGCTCGCCCATCACAGTGTACAACGATCGAGTTTGCTTAAGTGTCTGGGTACCTACACACCAGACACAATGCAATGGCCACGGATCCACACAAGGCACATCACATGCAGAAAGCTTCACCAGATTATGACACATACCACACTCTTGTAACTCGTCGTCGAAGGGGCGTTCAAAGTGCCTTACGGCTAGGGGGGATCTAGCACGGCACGGAGACACAGTGATGGTCACCCATCAAAGTGTACAACGATCGAGTTTGCTTTCCGCGCAAGCGTTCTAAGTGTCTGGGTATCTAAGCACCAGACACAATGCAATGGCCACGGATCCACACAAGGCACATCACATGCAGAAAGCTTCACCAGATTCTGACACATACCACACACATGCAACTCGTCGTCGAAGGGGCGTTCAAGTGCCTTACGGCTAGGGGAGATCTAGCTCGGCACGGGGACACAGTGATGGTCACCCATCAAAGTGTACAACGAACGAGTTGGCTTTCAACAAATTCTGACACATAGCAAGCGAGCGACCGAGCTACACCGAAGGCAGCCCATGGTTGGTCACTCGCGGACGATCATCAGTAATGATCCTTCCGCAGGTTCACCTACGGAAACCTTGTTACGACTTTTACTTCCTCTAAATCATCAAGTTCGGTCAACTTCAGCCATGCCAGCTGCAGCTCACGAAGGAACCGCGGAAGGTAAGCCTCCAGAAACCTCACTAAATAATCCATCGGTAGTAGCGACGGGCGGTGTGTACAAAGGGCAGGGACGTAATCAGCACTAGCTAATGACTAGTGCTTACTAGAAATTCCAGGTTCATGGGGACCGTTGCAGTCCCCAATCCCGACTAGATGGGCATTTTAGTGATTTCCCGTTCCTCTCGGAATGGGGGCGCCTATTGGCGAGAACACGCTGCGACCCACATTGTAGCACGCGTGCAGCCCAGAACATCTAAGGGCATCACGGACCTGTTATCGCTCATTCTCAGCTTGCTAAACACAAGTTGTCCCGCTAAGCAGGGCAAACGTAGCCGACGACCGCCCGTGAAGGCGCCGCCCGGCTGTAACGTCAGGTGCGCCCGGAGGCGCACTGCTGACAGCGTTCTAGTTAGCATGTTTGAGTCACGTTCGTTATCGGAATTAACCAGACAAATCATTCCACGAACTAAGAACGGCCATGCACCACTACCCTTAAATTTGAGAAAGAGCTATCAATCTGTCTTACCTCGATAAGTTTGGACCTGGTAAATTTTCCCGTGTTGAGTCAAATTAAGCCGCAAGCTCCACTTCTTGTGGTGCCCTTCCGTCAATTCCTTTAAGTTTCAACTTTGCAACCATACTTCCCCCGGAACCCGATTTTGGTTTCCCGGAAGCGACTGAGAGCACCGAATAGGGGTAGCGTCTCCCAATTGCTAATTGGCATCGTTTACGGTTAGAACTAGGGCGGTATCTAATCGCCTTCGATCCTCTAACTTTCGTTCTTGATTAAAGAAAGCATCCATGGCAAACGCTTTCGCTTCAGTTGGTCCTACGACGGTCTACGAATTTCACCTCTCGCGCCGTAATACCAATGCCCCCAACTACTTCTGTTAATCATTACCTCTAGGTTTCTGACAAACCAACGAAATCGTATAAACCGAGGTCATATTCCATTATTCCATGCAAGATTATTCTCGGCCAACGCCAACCCCACGGGGGGGCCGGACGCTTTGTCTTAGCCTGCTTTGAGCACTCTAATTTGTTCAAGGTAAATGTGAGTATCTTGAGCACCATGAGGAGCCCGTGCCGGAGTTAACCGGTAGCACGGTACTCGTTCACAGAGTAACGCCCAAGTACACCATTGTGAGTCGCAGCCGTGAGCGCGCGCACGAACGGCCCCGGCGTGTAACCGGGCGCCCGTGGCGGTCACGTGTCTGGACGGGCAATCAACTTCGAACGTTTTAACCGCAACAACTTTAATATACGCTAGTGGAGCTGGAATTACCGCGGCTGCTGGCACCAGACTTGCCCTCCACTTGATCCTTGTTGAAGGATTTATACTCAACTCATTCCAATTATGGACCATCGTTAGAGAGGTCCATATTGTTATTTCTCGTCACTACCTCCCCGTACTGGGATTGGGTAATTTACGCGCCTGCTGCCTTCCTTGGATGTGGTAGCCATTTCTCAGGCTCCCTCTCCGGAATCGAACCCTGATTCCCCGTTACCCGTCGCAACCATGGTAGTCCTCTACACTACCATCAATAGTTGATAGGGCAGACATTTGAAAGATCTGTCGTCAGTCGACAAGCGACCATACGATCTGCGTCCTTATCCAGACTTCAACTCAAGCCGCCCGGAGGCGATTGGTTTAACTAATAAGTGCACCAGTTCAGCTACCCGCGAGGGCAACAGTCCCGGCATGTTGCATGTATTAGCTCTGGATTTTCCACAGTTATCCAAGTAACTAGTGGTAGGATGATCTTGTGAATTATAGCTGTTATACTGAGCCTTATGCGGTTTCACATTCATTTATGTTTGTACTTAGACATGCATGGCTTAACCTTTGAGACAAGCGTATATTACTGGTAGGATCAACCAGAATTCGTTCCACTACAGACACACACTCGCTTAGTGGGAAATAAATTTCCACACAACTCTCTCTCTCTAGAACCATATGGAATGGCTCTTTGGTGTTGGGTAAGGCACCAATTTGTTGGGGTGTAACGGTCACCACCAACTTTAAGTTTGTTAGGGCACAACGGAAACCACTAACTAAACTTTAGGAAACTAAATTTCCTCACACATTATCTCTCACCATATTAGCACTAGGTGCTATCCACGATTGTACAACGTTTCAACTCTTGAATCGACCGTAGGGCCGCGGAATTGCTTCCGGGCCCCTATTCTCGCTATTAATTGTTCATCTCTTTCAATACATCGAGTTCGTTCCATTGGGTAGTTCGCATGGCGAACGTTTTGATGCAGCCCCCTGGGGGACCACGGCACTTTACACCGGGTATGGTGTATGCGCAACCTACAGATAACAATAAACCCCTTATGCGTGTGTAAACCGATGTTGGGCTGCTCAACATCTTTCATGGTTACATCACTTGCACCAGAACCCACGGTGCCGATTTGGTAATATGTTGTACATTTACTCTCAAGATGTACGCTTCGGCCCCTTATTCAGGGGCTCAAGCTATTACCAGCAAGAACAATCCTCATCCAGACTTGAACTCGAAACACCCGCAGGCGAACGGTTTAACTAATAAGTGCACCAGTCTTGAATCCATGCGTCGGTGGAAACAATGCCGGCGTGTTGCATGTATTAGCTCTGAACTTAGCGAGTGATTGCCTTGCAGCTGTCATACTGAGCGTAGAGCGTGATTATCGCTCACTTGAACCATGTTGAATGGCTCTTTGGTGTAGGGTAAGGCACCAATTTGTTGGGGCGTAACGGTCACCACCAACTTAAGACTTGCTTATAGGTATTTCAACGTTTTCAACTCTTTAATCGACCGTGTTTCATTATCATCTCTTCTTCTTATTAAATGCATCGAGTTCGTTCCATTGGGTAGTTCGCGTGGCGAACGGTTTGATGCAGCCCCCCGGGGGGGACCACGGCACTTTACACCGGGCATGGTGTATGCGCAACCTACAGATCACCAATATATTTGTGATCGATAATGCACACTTCTTACACGACTGACCAGTCGACAGCGCTGCCTTCCTATTATGCGTGTGTAAACCGATGTTGGGCTGCTCAACATCTTTCACGGTTACATCACTTGCACCCGAACCCACGGTGCCGATTTGGTAATATGTTGTACATGGTCTCAAGATGTACGCTTCGACCCCTTATTCAGGGGCTCAAGCTATTACCAGCAAGATCAATCCTCATCCAGACTTGAACTCGAAACACCCGGAGGCGAACGGTTTAACTAATAAGTGCACCAGTCTTGAATCCATGCGTCGGTGGAAACAATGCCGGCATGTTGCATGTATTAGCTCTGAACATAGCGAGTGATTGCCTTGTAGCTGTCGAACTGAGCGTAGAATGTGATTATCGCTCACTTGAAAGGGTCAAGCCCTTTCGAGTCGTCCGGTTTTTACGCCAGACGACTCGGTTCACCATCTTTCGGGAAGGGACCGTCTCGGTCGCAAGCTGCTCCGGTCCCTAAACAACCTGCGACAAATGATAGGAAATGCCGACATCAACACGTGTTCAGTTTGGTTTATCGCTCATAGGTCTTTTTGACCATCGATCCCTGATTATAACTCTCAATTAAACAGTCAGGAGAGTAAGGCATGCCCATCGATATCTCATCGACAGGCGATACCGCAAGAACGGCCAACGACACATCAGGTGATCGATTATTGCTACGACTTTTGCTTAATCGTTTCCACTCCTTAGAGAAAGAAACCCCCGGGGACCGTCTCGGTCGCAAGCTGCTCCGGTCCCTAAACAACCTGCGACAAATGATAGGAAATGCCGACATCAATATGTGTTCAGTTTGGTTTATCGCTCATTGGTCTGTTTGACCATCGATCCCTGATTAAACTCTCAGTAATCCAGTCGGGAGAGTAAGGCATGCCCATCGATATCTCATCGACAGGCGATACCGCTTGAACGGCCAACGACACATCAGAGGATCGTATCTTGCTACAACTTTTGCTTAATCGTTTCTTCTCCTTGGAGAAAGAAACCCCCGGGGACCGTCTCGGCCGCAAGCTGCTCCGGTCCCTAAACAACCTGCGGCATCAAATGATAGGAAAAGCCGACATCAATACGTGTTCAGTTTGGTTTATCGCTCATTGGTCTTGTTTGACCATCGATCCCTGATTAATACTCTCAATTAGAAGGTCGGTAGAGTAAGGCATGCCCATCGATATCTCATCGACAGGCGATACCGCATGAACGGCCAACGACACATCAGAGGATCGTATCTTGCTACAACTCTTGCTTAATAGTTTCCACTCCTTGGAGAAAGAAACCCCCGGGGACCGTCTCGGCCGCAAGTTGCTCCGGTCCCTAAACAACCTGCGGCATCAAATGATAGGAAAAGCCGACATCAATACGTGTTCAGTTTGGTTTATCGCTCATAGGTCTGTTTGACCATCGATCCTAGAATTCAACTTTCGAGTAAGGCATGCCCGTCGATATCTCATCTATAGGCGATGCCGGTAGAACGGCCAACGACACACATCTAGGATCGCATTTACTCTTCCTTGGATGGATAACCAATACCCTAGGACCGTTTCATCGCGAGCTGCTCCGGTCCTCAAACAACTCGCGAACCACCGATAGGATGATATTAGGAATGGCCGACTTTCATCCTTTAACTCTCAGTTCTGCTTACCAAAACATAGGTACTTGGACCTTAAAGACCACTATTTGTTCCCCGATCGGGGGCAATCGCAACGTCTATCCATCATCAACATCGTTTCACTCATTCCGAACCACCAAATTGGACAGACAGTACCATAATCATCAACCGATTGCTTCAACTTCGCAAATTGTATGGTAAGTTCTACTAATTTCACATCTTACCATCGACTAATAGTGCATAAATCCACTTGGAAATCACTTTTCCTTGGTCCTCGGACCTTCTACGACAACGTCCAACAAATATCCGAAGTCGTTTCCCAACTTAGACCAAGCATTTCGTATCTTTACTTCTAATCGATTTTTTCTCGCATAATTGACGATCAAAATCTAAAAACCACATTTTGAGCCAGAAGCAGTCGTCCGATCGTCCTGGGGGTAGTCTCAATCGATTTAGAAGGGTCCAATTCATAAAGATACATACTCAGTCAAAATCATGCTTCTGGCTCACCTACCCCCTATATAGTAAACGAAAGCGTACAGGCGTGGAAAACGTGCCATTTTTCTCCATCACGGACTTTTTTTTTCTCGTTGCACCGACTCTAGTAAAAAAGTGAAATTTTTTACTAGTTACCAACTTTTGCAAATTATCATCGGATATCACTTTTTATGGTCTATAGTAAGTTCTTATCACGTTTTAGTAGTTTTTGAAAAAAAAATTTTTTTGAACTTTTCAAAATTTTTCAAAACAAAGTTTTTGTAGGCGGTTTTGTGTATGGAGGGTTACTAGTCTCGGGGTCACTGTTTGACCGAAAAACCACTATATATCATTCGAAAGGTAATTTCAAGGGCTACAAAAAATTGTTCTACGGCACCCCCCTCCGACGTCTAGTATTCGAGTTATTGGCCAAAAACCATCACTTGAGCGATTTTTCGTTCAGGGTACCCGACTCTAGTAAAAAAGTGAAATTTTTCTCGATTGACCAAGTGTTGCAAATGACCATCGGATTTCACTTTTTATGGTCTATAGTGAGTTCTGATCACGATTTGGTACTTTTTGAAAAAATTTTTTTGACGCACTTTTCAAAATTTTGCAAAACCAAAACTTTTTAGGCGGTTTTGTGTATGGAGGGTTACTAGTCTCGGGGTCACTGTTTGACCAAAAAACCACTATATATCATTCGAAAGGTAATTTCAAGGGCTACAAAAAATTGTTCTACGGCACCCCCCTCCGACGTCTAGTATTCGAGTTATTGACCAAAAACCGCAACTATAGCGGTTTTTCGTACAGGGTACCCGACTCTAGTAAAATGATGCGATTTTTACTAGTCTAGGAACTTTTTGGTCAAAAAATCAAGTATATGTCATTCGATAGATAATTTCAAGGGCTACCAAAAATTGTTCCACGACACCCCCCTGCGACGTCTAGTATTCGAGTTATTAGCCAAAAACCGCAACTTAAGCGGTTTTTCGTCCAGGGTACCCGACTCTAGTAAAATGATGCGATTTTTACTAGTCTAGGGAACTTTTTGGCCAAAAATCAAGTATATGTCATTCGATAGATAATTTCAAGGGCTACCAAAAATTGTTCCACGACACCCCCCTGCGACGTCTAGTATTCGAGTTATTAGCCAAAAACCGCAACTTAAGCGGTTTTTCGTCCAGGGTACCCGACTCTAGTAAAATGATGCGATTTTTACTAGTCTAGGGAACTTTTTGGCCAAAAATCAAGTATATGTCATTCGATAGATAATTTCAAGGGCTACCAAAAATTGTTCCACGACACCCCCCTGCGACGTCTAGTATTCGAGTTATTAGCCAAAAACCGCAATTATAGCGGTTTTTCGTCCAGGGTACCCGACTCTAGTAAAATGATGCGATTTTTACTAGTCTAGGAACTTTTTGGTCAAAAAATCAAGTATATGTCATTCGATAGATAATTTCAAGGGCTACCAAAAATTGTTCCACGACACCCCCCTGCGACGTCTAGTATTCGAGTTATTAGCCAAAAACCATTCATACTTGAGCATTTTGCTCATTTTGCCTGTACGGGTACCGGGGACTAGTAAAATCAGGCCAATTTTACTAGAGTAGGGGTCCTTTTTGGTCAAAAAAACAACTTTTGCTCGTTCGATAGGGAATCGATAGGGCAACAAAAAATCGTTCTACGACCCCCCCTTCCGATGTCTAGTATTCGAGTTATGGGCCAAAAACAGTTTATAGCTAATTTTTCACTCGATTTTTCACCAAGTATCGCACATTACTCCGGTTCTATACATTGGATCGTCAATCTTTAAGATTTTATGGGTAGTTCCAACTGTTTGCTACATTTCATCCATACATCACCAACCGATTCAATGTCTGTGCTAGAAGTTATTAGAGGAATAAAAAAATTTACCCTTGGCTTTGGACCGTACAATTTTACCCATTTTTGGCCCATATTTGCCCCATAGCTCCGCCGGTATCCAAGATATGGCCACACTTTCTTCTGGCCATGGGTAGATGGCACTTGTGGCTAGATTTCTTCCATGCACCACTAATCGCTACCATGTCTGTGGCCGGAGCTATTCACGAAAGCGCCTCGCGCACTTGGTCGGATTTTTGGTCCAACTTGCACCATTTTTGGCCCATATTTGCCCCATAGCTCCGCCGGTATCCAAGATATGGCCACACTTTGTTCTGGCCATGGGTAGATGGCACTTGTGGCTAGATTTCTTCCATGCACCACTAATCGCTGCCATGTCTCTGGCCGGAGCTATTCGACGAACAACCATCGCATTTACCTAGGTACTTTTTCGGATTTTTGGTCCAACTTGCACCATTTTTGGCCCATATTTGCCCCATAGCTCCGCCGGTATCCAAGATATGGCCACACTTTCTTCTGGCCATGGGTAGATGGCACTTGTGGCTAGATTTCTTCCATGCACCACTAATCGCTACCATGTCTGTGGCCGGAGCTATTCACGAAAGCGCCTCGCGCACTTGGTCGGATTTTTGGTCCACCTGGCACCATTGTTGGCCCGTATTTGCCCCATAGCTCCGCCGGTATCCAAGATATGGCCACACTTTGTTCTGGCCATGGGTAGATGGCACTTGTGGCTAGATTTCTTCCATGCACCACTAATCGCTACCATGTCTCTGGCCGGAGCTATTCGACGAACAACCATCGCATTTACCTAGGTACTTTTTCGGATTTTTGGTCCAACTTGCACCATTTTTGGCCCATATTTGCCCCATAGCTCCGCCGGTATCCAAGATATGGCCACACTTTCTTCTGGCCATGGGTAGATGGCACTTGTGGCTAGATTTCTTCCATGCACCACTAATCGCTACCATGTCTGTGGCCGGAGCTATTCACGAAAGCGCCTCGCGCACTTGGTCGGATTTTTGGTCCAACTTGCACCATTTTTGGCCCATATTTGCCCCATAGCTCCGCCGGTATCCAAGATATGGCCACACTTTCTTCTGGCCATGGGTAGATGGCACTTGTGGCTAGATTTCTTCCATGCACCACTAATCGCTACCATGTCTGTGGCCGGAGCTATTCGACGAACAACCATCGCATTTACCTAGGTACTTTTTCGGATTTTTGGTCCAACTTGCACCATTTTTGGCCCATATTTGCCCCATAGCTCCGCCGGTATCCAAGATATGGCCACACTTTGTTCTGGCCATGGGTAGATGGCACTTGTGGCTAGATTTCTTCCATGCACCACTAATCGCTGCCATGTCTCTGGCCGGAGCTATTCGACGAACAACCATCGCATTTACCTAGGTACTTTTTCGGATTTTTGGTCCAACTTGCACCATTTTTGGCCCATATTTGCCCCATAGCTCCGCCGGTATCCAAGATATGGCCACACTTTCTTCTGGCCATGGGTAGATGGCACTTGTGGCTAGATTTCTTCCATGCACCACTAATCGCTACCATGTCTGTGGCCGGAGCTATTCACGAAAGCGCCTCGCGCACTTGGTCGGATTTTTGGTCCACCTGGCACCATTGTTGGCCCGTATTTGCCCCATAGCTCCGCCGGTATCCAAGATATGGCCACACTTTGTTCTGGCCATGGGTAGATGGCACTTGTGGCTAGATTTCTTCCATGCACCACTAATCGCTACCATGTCTCTGGCCGGAGCTATTCGACGAACAACCATCGCATTTACCTAGGTACTTTTTCGGATTTTTGGTCCAACTTGCACCATTTTTGGCCCATATTTGCCCCATAGCTCCGCCGGTATCCAAGATATGGCCACACTTTGTTCTGGCCATGGGTAGATGGCACTTGTGGCTAGATTTCTTCCATGCACCACTAATCGCTACCATGTCTGTGGCCGGAGCTATTCACGAAAGCGCCTCGCGCACTTGGTCGGATTTTTGGTCCACCTGGCACCATTGTTGGCCCGTATTTGCCCCATAGCTCCGCCGGTATCCAAGATATGGCCACACTTTGTTCTGGCCATGGGTAGATGGCACTTGTGGCTAGATTTCTTCCATGCACCACTAATCGCTACCATGTCTCTGGCCGGAGCTATTCGACGAACAACCATCGCATTTACCTAGGTACTTTTTCGGATTTTTGGTCCAACTTGCACCATTTTTGGCCCATATTTGCCCCATAGCTCCGCCGGTATCCAAGATATGGCCACACTTTGTTCTGGCCATGGGTAGATGGCACTTGTGGCTAGATTTCTTCCATGCACCACTAATCGCTGCCATGTCTCTGGCCGGAGCTATTCGACGAACAACCATCGCATTTACCTAGGTACTTTTTCGGATTTTTGGTCCAACTTGCACCATTTTTGGCCCATATTTGCCCCATAGCTCCGCCGGTATCCAAGATATGGCCACACTTTCTTCTGGCCATGGGTAGATGGCACTTGTGGCTAGATTTCTTCCATGCACCACTAATCGCTACCATGTCTGTGGCCGGAGCTATTCACGAAAGCGCCTCGCGCACTTGGTCGGATTTTTGGTCCACCTGGCACCATTGTTGGCCCGTATTTGCCCCATAGCTCCGCCGGTATCCAAGATATGGCCACACTTTGTTCTGGCCATGGGTAGATGGCACTTGTGGCTAGATTTCTTCCATGCACCACTAATCGCTACCATGTCTCTGGCCGGAGCTATTCGACGAACAACCATCGCATTTACCTAGGTACTTTTTCGGATTTTTGGTCCAACTTGCACCATTTTTGGCCCATATTTGCCCCATAGCTCCGCCGGTATCCAAGATATGGCCACACTTTGTTCTGGCCATGGGTAGATGGCACTTGTGGCTAGATTTCTTCCATGCACCACTAATCGCTGCCATGTCTCTGGCCGGAGCTATTCGACGAACAACCATCGCATTTACCTAGGTACTTTTTCGGATTTTTGGTCCAACTTGCACCATTTTTGGCCCATATTTGCCCCATAGCTCCGCCGGTATCCAAGATATGGCCACACTTTCTTCTGGCCATGGGTAGATGGCACTTGTGGCTAGATTTCTTCCATGCACCACTAATCGCTACCATGTCTGTGGCCGGAGCTATTCACGAAAGCGCCTCGCGCACTTGGTCGGATTTTTGGTCCACCTGGCACCATTGTTGGCCCGTATTTGCCCCATAGCTCCGCCGGTATCCAAGATATGGCCACACTTTGTTCTGGCCATGGGTAGATGGCACTTGTGGCTAGATTTCTTCCATGCACCACTAATCGCTACCATGTCTCTGGCCGGAGCTATTCGACGAACAACCATCGCATTTACCTAGGTACTTTTTCGGATTTTTGGTCCAACTTGCACCATTTTTGGCCCATATTTGCCCCATAGCTCCGCCGGTATCCAAGATATGGCCACACTTTGTTCTGGCCATGGGTAGATGGCACTTGTGGCTAGATTTCTTCCATGCACCACTAATCGCTACCATGTCTGTGGCCGGAGCTATTCGACGAACAACCATCGCATTTACCTAGGTACTTTTTCGGATTTTTGGTCCAACTTGCACCATTTTTGGCCCATATTTGCCCCATAGCTCCGCCGGTATCCAAGATATGGCCACACTTTCTTCTGGCCATGGGTAGATGGCACTTGTGGCTAGATTTCTTCCATGCACCACTAATCGCTACCATGTCTGTGGCCGGAGCTATTCACGAAAGCGCCTCGCGCACTTGGTCGGATTTTTGGTCCACCTGGCACCATTGTTGGCCCGTATTTGCCCCATAGCTCCGCCGGTATCCAAGATATGGCCACACTTTGTTCTGGCCATGGGTAGATGGCACTTGTGGCTAGATTTCTTCCATGCACCACTAATCGCTACCATGTCTCTGGCCGGAGCTATTCGACGAACAACCATCGCATTTACCTAGGTACTTTTTCGGATTTTTGGTCCAACTTGCACCATTTTTGGCCCATATTTGCCCCATAGCTCCGCCGGTATCCAAGATATGGCCACACTTTGTTCTGGCCATGGGTAGATGGCACTTGTGGCTAGATTTCTTCCATGCACCACTAATCGCTGCCATGTCTCTGGCCGGAGCTATTCGACGAACAACCATCGCATTTACCTAGGTACTTTTTCGGATTTTTGGTCCAACTTGCACCATTTTTGGCCCATATTTGCCCCATAGCTCCGCCGGTATCCAAGATATGGCCACACTTTCTTCTGGCCATGGGTAGATGGCACTTGTGGCTAGATTTCTTCCATGCACCACTAATCGCTACCATGTCTGTGGCCGGAGCTATTCACGAAAGCGCCTCGCGCACTTGGTCGGATTTTTGGTCCAACTTGCACCATTTTTGGCCCATATTTGCCCCATAGCTCCGCCGGTATCCAAGATATGGCCACACTTTCTTCTGGCCATGGGTAGATGGCACTTGTGGCTAGATTTCTTCCATGCACCACTAATCGCTACCATGTCTGTGGCCGGAGCTATTCACGAAAGCGCCTCGCGCACTTGGTCGGATTTTTGGTCCAACTTGCACCATTTTTGGCCCATATTTGCCCCATAGCTCCGCCGGTATCCAAGATATGGCCACACTTTCTTCTGGCCATGGGTAGATGGCACTTGTGGCTAGATTTCTTCCATGCACCACTAATCGCTACCATGTCTGTGGCCGGAGCTATTCACGAAAGCGCCTCGCGCACTTGGTCGGATTTTTGGTCCAACTTGCACCATTTTTGGCCCATATTTGCCCCATAGCTCCGCCGGTATCCAAGATATGGCCACACTTTCTTCTGGCCATGGGTAGATGGCACTTGTGGCTAGATTTCTTCCATGCACCACTAATCGCTACCATGTCTGTGGCCGGAGCTATTCGACGAACAACCATCGCATTTACCTAGGTACTTTTTCGGATTTTTGGTCCAACTTGCACCATTTTTGGCCCATATTTGCCCCATAGCTCCGCCGGTATCCAAGATATGGCCACACTTTCTTCTGGCCATGGGTAGATGGCACTTGTGGCTAGATTTCTTCCATGCACCACTAATCGCTACCATGTCTGTGGCCGGAGCTATTCACGAAAGCGCCTCGCGCACTTGGTCGGATTTTTGGTCCAACTTGCACCATTTTTGGCCCATATTTGCCCCATAGCTCCGCCGGTATCCAAGATATGGCCACACTTTCTTCTGGCCATGGGTAGATGGCACTTGTGGCTAGATTTCTTCCATGCACCACTAATCGCTACCATGTCTGTGGCCGGAGCTATTCACGAAAGCGCCTCGCGCACTTGGTCGGATTTTTGGTCCAACTTGCACCATTTTTGGCCCATATTTGCCCCATAGCTCCGCCGGTATCCAAGATATGGCCACACTTTCTTCTGGCCATGGGTAGATGGCACTTTTGGCTAGATTTCTTCCATGCACCACTAATCGCTACCATGTCTGTGGCCGGAGCTATTCGACGAACAACCATCGCATTTACCTAGGTACTTTTTCGGATTTTTGGTCCAACTTGCACCATTTTTGGCCCATATTTGCCCCATAGCTCCGCCGGTATCCAAGATATGGCCACACTTTCTTCTGGCCATGGGTAGATGGCACTTTTGGCTAGATTTCTTCCATGCACCACTAATCGCTACCATGTCTGTGGCCGGAGCTATTCGACGAACAACCATCGCATTTACCTAGGTACTTTTTCGGATTTTTGGTCCAACTTGCACCATTTTTGGCCCATATTTGCCCCATAGCTCCGCCGGTATCCAAGATATGGCCACACTTTCTTCTGGCCATGGGTAGATGGCACTTGTGGCTAGATTTCTTCCATGCACCACTAATCGCTACCATGTCTGTGGCCGGAGCTATTCACGAAAGCGCCTCGCGCACTTGGTCGGATTTTTGGTCCAACTTGCACCATTTTTGGCCCATATTTGCCCCATAGCTCCGCCGGTATCCAAGATATGGCCACACTTTCTTCTGGCCATGGGTAGATGGCACTTTTGGCTAGATTTCTTCCATGCACCACTAATCGCTACCATGTCTGTGGCCGGAGCTATTCGACGAACAACCATCGCATTTACCTAGGTACTTTTTCGGATTTTTGGTCCAACTTGCACCATTTTTGGCCCATATTTGCCCCATAGCTCCGCCGGTATCCAAGATATGGCCACACTTTCTTCTGGCCATGGGTAGATGGCACTTGTGGCTAGATTTCTTCCATGCACCACTAATCGCTACCATGTCTGTGGCCGGAGCTATTCGACGAACAACCATCGCATTTACCTAGGTACTTTTTCGGATTTTTGGTCCAACTTGCACCATTTTTGGCCCATATTTGCCCCATAGCTCCGCCGGTATCCAAGATATGGCCACACTTTCTTCTGGCCATGGGTAGATGGCACTTGTGGCTAGATTTCTTCCATGCACCACTAATCGCTACCATGTCTGTGGCCGGAGCTATTCGACGAACAACCATCGCATTTACCTAGGTACTTTTTCGGATTTTTGGTCCAACTTGCACCATTTTTGGCCCATATTTGCCCCATAGCTCCGCCGGTATCCAAGATATGGCCACACTTTCTTCTGGCCATGGGTAGATGGCACTTGTGGCTAGATTTCTTCCATGCACCACTAATCGCTACCATGTCTGTGGCCGGAGCTATTCGACGAACAACCATCGCATTTACCTAGGTACTTTTTCGGATTTTTGGTCCAACTTGCACCATTTTTGGCCCATATTTGCCCCATAGCTCCGCCGGTATCCAAGATATGGCCACACTTTCTTCTGGCCATGGGTAGATGGCACTTGTGGCTAGATTTCTTCCATGCACCACTAATCGCTACCATGTCTGTGGCCGGAGCTATTCACGAAAGCGCCTCGCGCACTTGGTCGGATTTTTGGTCCAACTTGCACCATTTTTGGCCCATATTTGCCCCATAGCTCCGCCGGTATCCAAGATATGGCCACACTTTCTTCTGGCCATGGGTAGATGGCACTTGTGGCTAGATTTCTTCCATGCACCACTAATCGCTACCATGTCTGTGGCCGGAGCTATTCGACGAACAACCATCGCATTTACCTAGGTACTTTTTCGGATTTTTGGTCCAACTTGCACCATTTTTGGCCCATATTTGCCCCATAGCTCCGCCGGTATCCAAGATATGGCCACACTTTCTTCTGGCCATGGGTAGATGGCACTTGTGGCTAGATTTCTTCCATGCACCACTAATCGCTACCATGTCTGTGGCCGGAGCTATTCACGAAAGCGCCTCGCGCACTTGGTCGGATTTTTGGTCCAACTTGCACCATTTTTGGCCCATATTTGCCCCATAGCTCCGCCGGTATCCAAGATATGGCCACACTTTCTTCTGGCCATGGGTAGATGGCACTTGTGGCTAGATTTCTTCCATGCACCACTAATCGCTACCATGTCTGTGGCCGGAGCTATTCACGAAAGCGCCTCGCGCACTTGGTCGGATTTTTGGTCCAACTTGCACCATTTTTGGCCCATATTTGCCCCATAGCTCCGCCGGTATCCAAGATATGGCCACACTTTCTTCTGGCCATGGGTAGATGGCACTTGTGGCTAGATTTCTTCCATGCACCACTAATCGCTACCATGTCTGTGGCCGGAGCTATTCGACGAACAACCATCGCATTTACCTAGGTACTTTTTCGGATTTTTGGTCCAACTTGCACCATTTTTGGCCCGTATTTGCCCCATAGCTCCGCCGGTATCCAAGATATGGCCACACTTTCTTCTGGCCATGGGTAGATGGCACTTGTGGCTAGATTTCTTCCATGCACCACTAATCGCTACCATGTCTGTGGCCGGAGCTATTCGACGAACAACCATCGCATTTACCTAGGTACTTTTTCGGATTTTTGGTCCAACTTGCACCATTTTTGGCCCGTATTTGCCCCATAGCTCCGCCGGTATCCAAGATATGGCCACACTTTCTTCTGGCCATGGGTAGATGGCACTTGTGGCTAGATTTCTTCCATGCACCACTAATCGCTACCATGTCTGTGGCCGGAGCTATTCACGAAAGCGATTCGCGCACTTGGTCGGATTTTTGGTCCAACTTGCACCATTTTTGGCCCATATTTGCCCCATAGCTCCGCCGGTATCCAAGATATGGCCACACTTTCTTCTGGCCATGGCTAGATGGCACTTGTGGCTAGATTTCTTCCATGCACCACTAATCGCTACCATGTCTGTGGCCGGAGCTATTCGACGAACAACCATCGCATTTACCTAGGTACTTTTTCGGATTTTTGGTCCAACTTGCACCATTTTTGGCCCATATTTGCCCCATAGCTCCGCCGGTATCCAAGATATGGCCACACTTTCTTCTGGCCATGGGTAGATGGCACTTGTGGCTAGATTTCTTCCATGCACCACTAATCGCTACCATGTCTGTGGCCGGAGCTATTCACGAAAGCGCCTCGCGCACTTGGTCGGATTTTTGGTCCAACTTGCACCATTTTTGGCCCATATTTGCCCCATAGCTCCGCCGGTATCCAAGATATGGCCACACTTTCTTCTGGCCATGGCTAGATGGCACTTGTGGCTAGATTTCTTCCATGCACCACTAATCGCTACCATGTCTGTGGCCGGAGCTATTCACGAAAGCGCCTCGCGCACTTGGTCGGATTTTTGGTCCAACTTCACCATTTTTGGCCCATATTTGCCCCATAGCTCCGCCGGTATCCAAGATATGGCCACACTTTCTTCTGGCCATGGGTAGATGGCACTTGTGGCTAGATTTCGTCCATGCACCACTAATCGCTACCATGTCTGTGGCCGGAGCTATTCGACGAACAACCATCGCATTTACCTAGGTACTTTTTCGGATTTTTGGTCCAACTTGCACCATTTTTGGCCCATATTTGCCCCATAGCTCCGCCGGTATCCAAGATATGGCCACACTTTCTTCTGGCCATGGGTAGATGGCACTTGTGGCTAGATTTCTTCCATGCACCACTAATCGCTACCATGTCTGTGGCCGGAGCTATTCACGAAAGCGCCTTGCGCACTTGGTCGGATTTTTGGTCCACCTGGCACCATTTTTGGCCCATATTTGCCCCATAGCTCCGCCGGTATCCAAGATAGCGCCACACTTTCTTCTGGCCATGGGTAGATGGCACTTGTGGCTAGATTTCTTCCATGCACCACTAATCGCTACCATGTCTGTGGCCGGAGCTATTCACGAAAGCGCCTCGCGCACTTGGTCGGATTTTTGGTCCAACTTGCACCATTTTTGGCCCATATTTGCCCCATAGCTCCGCCGGTATCCAAGATATGGCCACACTTTCTTCTGGCCATGGGTAGATGGCACTTGTGGCTAGATTTCTTCCATGCACCACTAATCGCTACCATGTCTGTGGCCGGAGCTATTCACGAAAGCGCCTCGCGCACTTGGTCGGATTTTTGGTCCAACTTGCACCATTTTTGGCCCATATTTGCCCCATAGCTCCGCCGGTATCCAAGATATGGCCACACTTTCTTCTGGCCATGGGTAGATGGCACTTGTGGCTAGATTTCTTCCATGCACCACTAATCGCTACCATGTCTGTGGCCGGAGCTATTCACGAAAGCGCCTTGCGCACTTGGTCGGATTTTTGGTCCACCTGGCAACATTTTTGGCCCATATTTGCCCCATAGCTCCGCCGGTATCCAAGATAGCGCCACACTTTCTTCTGGCCATGGGTAGATGGCACTTGTGGCTAGATTTCTTCCATGCACCACTAATCGCTACCATGTCTGTGGCCGGAGCTATTCGACGAACAACCATCGCATTTACCTAGGTACTTTTTCGGATTTTTGGTCCAACTTGCACCATTTTTGGCCCATATTTGCCCCATAGCTCCGCCGGTATCCAAGATATGGCCACACTTTCTTCTGGCCATGGCTAGATGGCACTTGTGGCTAGATTTCTTCCATGCACCACTAATCGCTACCATGTCTGTGGCCGGAGCTATTCACGAAAGCGCCTTGCGCACTTGGTCGGATTTTTGGTCCAACTTGCACCATTTTTGGCCCATATTTGCCCCATAGCTCCGCCGGTATCCAAGATATGGCCACACTTTCTTCTGGCCATGGGTAGATGGCACTTGTGGCTAGATTTCTTCCATGCACCACTAATCGCTACCATGTCTGTGGCCGGAGCTATTCGACGAACAACCATCGCATTTACCTAGGTACTTTTTCGGATTTTTGGTCCAACTTGCACCATTTTTGGCCCATATTTGCCCCATAGCTCCGCCGGTATCCAAGATATGGCCACACTTTCTTCTGGCCATGGCTAGATGGCACTTGTGGCTAGATTTCTTCCATGCACCACTAATCGCTACCATGTCTGTGGCCGGAGCTATTCACGAAAGCGCCTCGCGCACTTGGTCGGATTTTTGGTCCAACTTCACCATTTTTGGCCCATATTTGCCCCATAGCTCCGCCGGTATCCAAGATAGCGCCACACTTTCTTCTGGCCATGGGTAGATGGCACTTGTGGCTAGATTTCTTCCATGCACCACTAATCGCTACCATGTCTGTGGCCGGAGCTATTCGACGAACAACCATCGCATTTACCTAGGTACTTTTTCGGATTTTTGGTCCAACTTGCACCATTTTTGGCCCATATTTGCCCCATAGCTCCGCCGGTATCCAAGATATGGCCACACTTTCTTCTGGCCATGGCTAGATGGCACTTGTGGCTAGATTTCTTCCATGCACCACTAATCGCTACCATGTCTGTGGCCGGAGCTATTCACGAAAACGCCTCGCGCACTTGGTCGGATTTTTGGTCCAACTTCACCATTTTTGGCCCATATTTGCCCCATAGCTCCGCCGGTATCCAAGATAGCGCCACACTTTCTTCTGGCCATGGGTAGATGGCACTTGTGGCTAGATTTCTTCCATGCACCACTAATCGCTACCATGTCTGTGGCCGGAGCTATTCACGAAAGCGTCTCGCGCACTTGGTCGGATTTTTGGTCCAACTTGCACCATTTTTGGCCCATATTTGCCCCATAGCTCCGCCGGTATCCAAGATATGGCCACACTTTCTTCTGGCCATGGGTAGATGGCACTTGTGGCTAGATTTCTTCCATGCACCACTAATCGCTACCATGTCTGTGGCCGGAGCTATTCGACGAACAACCATCGCATTTACCTAGGTACTTTTTCGGATTTTTGGTCCAACTTGCACCATTTTTGGCCCATATTTGCCCCATAGCTCCGCCGGTATCCAAGATATGGCCACACTTTCTTCTGGCCATGGCTAGATGGCACTTGTGGCTAGATTTCTTCCATGCACCACTAATCGCTACCATGTCTGTGGCCGGAGCTATTCACGAAAGCGCCTCGCGCACTTGGTCGGATTTTTGGTCCAACTTCACCATTTTTGGCCCATATTTGCCCCATAGCTCCGCCGGTATCCAAGATAGCGCCACACTTTCTTCTGGCCATGGGTAGATGGCACTTGTGGCTAGATTTCTTCCATGCACCACTAATCGCTACCATGTCTGTGGCCGGAGCTATTCGACGAACAACCATCGCATTTACCTAGGTACTTTTTCGGATTTTTGGTCCAACTTGCACCATTTTTGGCCCATATTTGCCCCATAGCTCCGCCGGTATCCAAGATATGGCCACACTTTCTTCTGGCCATGGCTAGATGGCACTTGTGGCTAGATTTCTTCCATGCACCACTAATCGCTACCATGTCTGTGGCCGGAGCTATTCACGAAAACGCCTCGCGCACTTGGTCGGATTTTTGGTCCAACTTCACCATTTTTGGCCCATATTTGCCCCATAGCTCCGCCGGTATCCAAGATAGCGCCACACTTTCTTCTGGCCATGGGTAGATGGCACTTGTGGCTAGATTTCTTCCATGCACCACTAATCGCTACCATGTCTGTGGCCGGAGCTATTCACGAAAGCGTCTCGCGCACTTGGTCGGATTTTTGGTCCAACTTGCACCATTTTTGGCCCATATTTGCCCCATAGCTCCGCCGGTATCCAAGATATGGCCACACTTTCTTCTGGCCATGGGTAGATGGCACTTGTGGCTAGATTTCTTCCATGCACCACTAATCGCTACCATGTCTGTGGCCGGAGCTATTCGACGAACAACCATCGCATTTACCTAGGTACTTTTTCGGATTTTTGGTCCAACTTGCACCATTTTTGGCCCATATTTGCCCCATAGCTCCGCCGGTATCCAAGATATGGCCACACTTTCTTCTGGCCATGGCTAGATGGCACTTGTGGCTAGATTTCTTCCATGCACCACTAATCGCTACCATGTCTGTGGCCGGAGCTATTCACGAAAGCGCCTCGCGCACTTGGTCGGATTTTTGGTCCAACTTCACCATTTTTGGCCCATATTTGCCCCATAGCTCCGCCGGTATCCAAGATAGCGCCACACTTTCTTCTGGCCATGGGTAGATGGCACTTGTGGCTAGATTTCTTCCATGCACCACTAATCGCTACCATGTCTGTGGCCGGAGCTATTCGACGAACAACCATCGCATTTACCTAGGTACTTTTTCGGATTTTTGGTCCAACTTGCACCATTTTTGGCCCATATTTGCCCCATAGCTCCGCCGGTATCCAAGATATGGCCACACTTTCTTCTGGCCATGGCTAGATGGCACTTGTGGCTAGATTTCTTCCATGCACCACTAATCGCTACCATGTCTGTGGCCGGAGCTATTCACGAAAACGCCTCGCGCACTTGGTCGGATTTTTGGTCCAACTTCACCATTTTTGGCCCATATTTGCCCCATAGCTCCGCCGGTATCCAAGATAGCGCCACACTTTCTTCTGGCCATGGGTAGATGGCACTTGTGGCTAGATTTCTTCCATGCACCACTAATCGCTACCATGTCTGTGGCCGGAGCTATTCACGAAAGCGTCTCGCGCACTTGGTCGGATTTTTGGTCCAACTTGCACCATTTTTGGCCCATATTTGCCCCATAGCTCCGCCGGTATCCAAGATATGGCCACACTTTCTTCTGGCCATGGGTAGATGGCACTTGTGGCTAGATTTCTTCCATGCACCACTAATCGCTACCATGTCTGTGGCCGGAGCTATTCGACGAACAACCATCGCATTTACCTAGGTACTTTTTCGGATTTTTGGTCCAACTTGCACCATTTTTGGCCCATATTTGCCCCATAGCTCCGCCGGTATCCAAGATATGGCCACACTTTCTTCTGGCCATGGCTAGATGGCACTTGTGGCTAGATTTCTTCCATGCACCACTAATCGCTACCATGTCTGTGGCCGGAGCTATTCACGAAAGCGCCTCGCGCACTTGGTCGGATTTTTGGTCCAACTTCACCATTTTTGGCCCATATTTGCCCCATAGCTCCGCCGGTATCCAAGATAGCGCCACACTTTCTTCTGGCCATGGGTAGATGGCACTTGTGGCTAGATTTCTTCCATGCACCACTAATCGCTACCATGTCTGTGGCCGGAGCTATTCGACGAACAACCATCGCATTTACCTAGGTACTTTTTCGGATTTTTGGTCCAACTTGCACCATTTTTGGCCCATATTTGCCCCATAGCTCCGCCGGTATCCAAGATAAGGCCACACTTTCTTCTGGCCATGGGTAGATGGCACTTGTGGCTAGATTTCTTCCATGCACCACTAATCGCTACCATGTCTGTGGCCGGAGCTATTCACGAAAGCGCCTCGCGCACTTGGTCGGATTTTTGGTCCAACTTCACCATTTTTGGCCCATATTTGCCCCATAGCTCCGCCGGTATCCAAGATAGCGCCACACTTTCTTCTGGCCATGGGTAGATGGCACTTGTGGCTAGATTTCTTCCATGCACCACTAATCGCTACCATGTCTGTGGCCGGAGCTATTCGACGAACAACCATCGCAATTACCTAGGTACTTTTTCGGATTTTTGGTCCAACTTGCACCATTTTTGGCCCATATTTGCCCCATAGCTCCGCCGGTATCCAAGATATGGCCACACTTTCTTCTGGCCATGGCTAGATGGCACTTGTGGCTAGATTTCTTCCATGCACCACTAATCGCTACCATGTCTGTGGCCGGAGCTATTCACGAAAGCGCCTCGCGCACTTGGTCGGATTTTTGGTCCAACTTCACCATTTTTGGCCCATATTTGCCCCATAGCTCCGCCGGTATCCAAGATAGCGCCACACTTTCTTCTGGCCATGGGTAGATGGCACTTGTGGCTAGATTTCTTCCATGCACCACTAATCGCTACCATGTCTGTGGCCGGAGCTATTCGACGAACAACCATCGCATTTACCTAGGTACTTTTTCGGATTTTTGGTCCAACTTGCACCATTTTTGGCCCATATTTGCCCCATAGCTCCGCCGGTATCCAAGATATGGCCACACTTTCTTCTGGCCATGGCTAGATGGCACTTGTGGCTAGATTTCTTCCATGCACAACTAATCGCTACCATGTCTGAGGCCGGAGCTATTCACCAAAACGCCTCGCGCACTTGGTCGGATTTTTGGTCCAACTTCACCATTTTTGGCCCATATTTGCCCCATAGCTCCGCCGGTATCCAAGATAGCGCCACACTTTCTTCTGGCCATGGGTAGATGGCACTTGTGGCTAGATTTCTTCCATGCACCACTAATCGCTACCATGTCTGTGGCCGGAGCTATTCACGAAAGCGTCTCGCGCACTTGGTCGGATTTTTGGTCCAACTTGCACCATTTTTGGCCCATATTTGCCCCATAGCTCCGCCGGTATCCAAGATATGGCCACACTTTCTTCTGGCCATGGGTAGATGGCACTTGTGGCTAGATTTCTTCCATGCACCACTAATCGCTACCATGTCTGTGGCCGGAGCTATTCGACGAACAACCATCGCATTTACCTAGGTACTTTTTCGGATTTTTGGTCCAACTTGCACCATTTTTGGCCCATATTTGCCCCATAGCTCCGCCGGTATCCAAGATATGGCCACACTTTCTTCTGGCCATGGCTAGATGGCACTTGTGGCTAGATTTCTTCCATGCACCACTAATCGCTACCATGTCTGTGGCCGGAGCTATTCACGAAAGCGCCTCGCGCACTTGGTCGGATTTTTGGTCCAACTTCACCATTTTTGGCCCATATTTGCCCCATAGCTCCGCCGGTATCCAAGATAGCGCCACACTTTCTTCTGGCCATGGGTAGATGGCACTTGTGGCTAGATTTCTTCCATGCACCACTAATCGCTACCATGTCTGTGGCCGGAGCTATTCGACGAACAACCATCGCATTTACCTAGGTACTTTTTCGGATTTTTGGTCCAACTTGCACCATTTTTGGCCCATATTTGCCCCATAGCTCCGCCGGTATCCAAGATATGGCCACACTTTCTTCTGGCCATGGCTAGATGGCACTTGTGGCTAGATTTCTTCCATGCACCACTAATCGCTACCATGTCTGTGGGCGGAGCTATTCACGAAAACGCCTCGCGCACTTGGTCGGATTTTTGGTCCAACTTCACCATTTTTGGCCCATATTTGCCCCATAGCTCCGCCGGTATCCAAGATAGCGCCACACTTTCTTCTGGCCATGGGTAGATGGCACTTGTGGCTAGATTTCTTCCATGCACCACTAATCGCTACCATGTCTGTGGCCGGAGCTATTCACGAAAGCGTCTCGCGCACTTGGTCGGATTTTTGGTCCAACTTGCACCATTTTTGGCCCATATTTGCCCCATAGCTCCGCCGGTATCCAAGATATGGCCACACTTTCTTCTGGCCATGGGTAGATGGCACTTGTGGCTAGATTTCTTCCATGCACCACTAATCGCTACCATGTCTGTGGCCGGAGCTATTCGACGAACAACCATCGCATTTACCTAGGTACTTTTTCGGATTTTTGGTCCAACTTGCACCATTTTTGGCCCATATTTGCCCCATAGCTCCGCCGGTATCCAAGATATGGCCACACTTTCTTCTGGCCATGGCTAGATGGCACTTGTGGCTAGATTTCTTCCATGCACCACTAATCGCTACCATGTCTGTGGCCGGAGCTATTCACGAAAGCGCCTCGCGCACTTGGTCGGATTTTTGGTCCAACTTCACCATTTTTGGCCCATATTTGCCCCATAGCTCCGCCGGTATCCAAGATAGCGCCACACTTTCTTCTGGCCATGGGTAGATGGCACTTGTGGCTAGATTTCTTCCATGCACCACTAATCGCTACCATGTCTGTGGCCGGAGCTATTCGACGAACAACCATCGCATTTACCTAGGTACTTTTTCGGATTTTTGGTCCAACTTGCACCATTTTTGGCCCATATTTGCCCCATAGCTCCGCCGGTATCCAAGATAAGGCCACACTTTCTTCTGGCCATGGCTAGATGGCACTTGTGGCTAGATTTCTTCCATGCACCACTAATCGCTACCATGTCTGTGGCCGGAGCTATTCACGAAAGCGCCTCGCGCACTTGGTCGGATTTTTGGTCCAACTTCACCATTTTTGGCCCATATTTGCCCCATAGCTCCGCCGGTATCCAAGATAGCGCCACACTTTCTTCTGGCCATGGGTAGATGGCACTTGTGGCTAGATTTCTTCCATGCACCACTAATCGCTACCATGTCTGTGGCCGGAGCTATTCGACGAACAACCATCGCATTTACCTAGGTACTTTTTCGGATTTTTGGTCCAACTTGCACCATTTTTGGCCCATATTTGCCCCATAGCTCCGCCGGTATCCAAGATATGGCCACACTTTCTTCTGGCCATGGGTAGATGGCACTTGTGGCTAGATTTCTTCCATGCACCACTAATCGCTACCATGTCTGTGGCCGGAGCTATTCACGAAAACGCCTCGCGCACTTGGTCGGATTTTTGGTCCAACTTCACCATTTTTGGCCCATATTTGCCCCATAGCTCCGCCGGTATCCAAGATAGCGCCACACTTTCTTCTGGCCATGGCTAGATGGCACTTGTGGCTAGATTTCTTCCATGCACCACTAATCGCTACCATGTCTGTGGCCGGAGCTATTCGACGAACAACCATCGCATTCACCTTCTTCGGTGCACTTCTTCGGGAATTTGGTGCAACCAAGTTTTCACTATAACTTGGTCATTTTCCGTCCATCGGACATGCGGTTTTGGGTGTCGATACTTGACACCGCGCGCTACAATATGTTCCTCCACGACCATGTGGTCCGATGCTTCCAACAGGAGCTATTCGAGGAGTACCGATTTTTCACCATTAAAAATGCTCAATTTTGCACCAACTTTTGCCTATAACTCAGGCTGTATCGATCGGATCTTCAATCTTGAAAAAGTTTTGGATAGGTGGCACCAAATGCTACATTTCGTTCTTCCACGTCAACTTTGTCCCATGTCTAGCAAAAAAGTTATTCGCGAACCAAGTCCAGAACCCATGCAATGGCTGCCCTCATTGCATACATCACGGCGGTTAACTCTCGTTACTCTATACCGTGGACTTGGTACTTTTTCAGGCATTCGTTGCTACTTCTCGGTTCATGATATTCGTTTACGGTCTTCACTAGGGCATTTGGTACTGGGCTTCCCACTTTCTACTGATCGATCCATACTCACTTGCGTGCACCTAGCCTAGGAAGGTTTCCTATGGCTTCCCATCTTTCTACTGATCGATCCATACTCACTTGCGTGCACCTAGCCTAGGAAGGTTTCCTATGGCTTCCCATCTTTCTACTGATCGATCCATACTCACTTGCGTGCACCTAGCCTAGGAAGGTTTCCTATGGCTTCCCATCTTTCTACTGATCGATCCATACTCACTTGCGTGCACCTAGCCTAGGAAGGTTTCCTTGGGCTTCCCATCTTTCTACTGATCGATCCATACTCACTTGCGTGCACCTAGCCTAGGAAGGTTTCCTATGGCTTCCCATCTTTCTACTGATCGATCCATACTCACTTGCGTGCACCTAGCCTAGGAAGGTTTCCCTTTGGTACCGACTTCCATCTACGCACTCGATATAACCTAGGTACTTGGTACCGATGATGGTTAACACTCAAGCATTTCTTGCATCCTGCGTGCAAGGTACCAATTTTCACTTCTTAGGTACGTTTATGGGACCGCATTTATCCAATATCGCTCCGATGGCCTTTCGCATTATTTCATCCGATAGCCCTTGCCAAAAGCTACCAAAAGTTCCTTCACGGCCATGTGCTCCGACGCTTAGTTTAGGAAATATTCGAAAAAATTCATCTTAGGAAAAATTTTCTTATTGGAAAATCACCTTAAATCGATGGCCATTTTTTGGGCAAAAACTTTAACGTCTTCCCGACTTTGCGGGAATTGCGAATTTTAGGCACCCAGAGAAAATCTTTTACTTTAAGGGGGCGGCCGCGAAGTTGCCCAAAGTCTCGGACACAAAAATTCTCAAGTTCCCCACTCTAGTAAATCGCCCTATGAGTATCTCCTGGCCCGCGAGCTCTGCGAGCGGGCCAGCTTCGGCGATTTTTGCCTTTTCGCCTAGGCGGTTCTTCTACGAAATTGGTCCACAGCTTTTGCTCAGAAAGCTAGCATTTGTTGCAACAGTTAGGTACTTGGTACCACATTTTGGTATCCATTTGGGCATTTGTGGCAACTACTCGGTACTTTGGCCCACATTTCGCTCTACTCGGGCTTCTATGGTGGTACTTGTCGGTACTTCTGGCCAACTTAGGCCAATTGGGTGCAACTTGTGGGTACTCTGTGGGTACTTTAGGGCGTATTGTGTCTTTCGGGTGAACCTTCGCTATACTTCATGGGTACTGATGGCCAACTTAGGAACATTCAGTGCAACCTTTGGGCCTAAGGAAATTTGTCCAACTCTTTGGACTTAGAAAATTTTCTGGACTTAGAAAATTTTCTGGACTTGTAAAAATTTTCAAATGTTCAATTTGGCCCACATTTCGCTCTACTCGGGCCTCTATGGTGCTACTTGGCGGTACTTTTGGCCAACTTAGGCCAATTGGGTGCTCTTTGTGGGTACTCTATCGGTACTTTTGGCCAACTTAGGCCAATGGGGTGCTATATGTGGGTGCTCTATCGGTACTTTTGGCCATGTTAGGCCCATTCGGTGCTATTTGTGGGTACTCTATCGGTACTTTTGGCCATGTTAGGCCCATTCGGTGCTATTTGTGG
This sequence comes from Anopheles funestus, assembly GCF_943734845.2. Classification (NCBI taxonomy): domain Eukaryota; kingdom Metazoa; phylum Arthropoda; class Insecta; order Diptera; family Culicidae; genus Anopheles; species Anopheles funestus. The sequence goes on from NW_026045167.1 coordinate 79,777, forward strand.
GTACTCTATCGGTACTTTTGGCCAACTTAGGCCAACTCAGTGCTACTTGTGGGTACTCTATCGGTACTTTTGGCCATGTTAGGCCCACTCGGTGCTATTTGTGGGTACTCTATCGGTACTTTTGGCCAACTTAGGCCAATTGGGTGCTATTTGTGGGTACTCTATCGGTACTTTTGGCCAACATAGGCCAATTGGGTGCTACTTGTGGGTGCTCTATCGGTACT
>NW_026045167.1:85000-117500 GCF_943734845.2 Anopheles funestus
AAGCAACACGACTCCATGGAGCCGACCGTCTACTGTCACGTGGGTTAGTGCCGTTCTACGGGCCTATCACCCTCTCTGGGTAGATGAGCCACCTTCAAGTTGAACTTGAACTGTTTGCACCGTGCATAGTAGATAATGGTCGTTCCAGTACACGGAATCGGACAGGTGCAGTTACACACCGTCCCTACGTGCTGAGCTTCTCCCGTTTCGCTCGCAGCTACTCAGGGAATCCCGGTTGGTTTCTTCTCCTCCCCTTATTAATATGCTTAAATTCTGGGGGTTGTCTCACATCACTTGAGGCCTACAACAAAATCAGTCACATTCCATTCGTTTCGAACCCGGGGCATAGCGAACCGATATATACGCAACAACACTTCACACACACACACACACACGGATTGGGCAATTTACGGTCATTTTTGAATCAACGATGGCCCCCCCGAGCACGTTGTCCGAATATCACTCCAATAAGGACAACGAGTTCCGCTCGGCATCGTTTTGATTCGATCTCTCAACAACAACTCTCGGTCGACTTGGTCGACTTGGACCCACGATGTCTCCCCCCGAGCATGTCGAGCCAACTGCACCACTATTGTATTGGACAACATGTTCCCCTCGGGCATCGATGGGTTAATCATGCACCACTATTATAAAACCCTTTGACGTTTTCCCCCAAGCACGTTGATCCAGTATTACGACGGATACGGTCAACGAATTCTTGGACATCAAAGAGGTTTTCGATTGAATTTCCCCATGTTTCACAACGTACTCTTAGCGGTATCCTACGATACGTCTCACTCTATTTGTGTGTGTGCGCGTTTACGTGCGTGCGATTTATGCGGTTCACCCCTTTACTTTCAGCGCCCTGCGGTCCCAACAAAGGTCCCGAGCACGCCATTATGCACAGTGTGGAAGCGTGTTTCCCCCACGACACTAGACGGGCTGCTCGCCATAGTGTTCTATTGTGGCACGCTCCACCCTGAAGTTTGGTTTGTTGTATATCAAGGAATTGATAGGCACTCAAGAATGTGTGCATCGGCCGGGTTTAATCGTCCGACGCGCAATATGCGTTCAACTTATCGGTGTTCATGTGTCCTGCAGTTCACATTGTGACGCGCATTTAGCTGCGGTCTTCATCGATCCATGAGCCGAGTGATCCCCTGCCTAGGGTTTTATAGTAAGGTTCCCAATGTAACACAATCCCGGTGGTACGTCCAAAGACTAACTTTCTGACTAAGTTGTCTTTATTACCCAATAGTCCCAGGCCTTGTGACTTGTGGCTCATGTCTACGCCCATGGCCACCATTCGCTAAGATAGTTTTGAAGTCACTTTGAAGGCCCAGGAACAACTCTCTTAGCACATCGGTTAACCTGACGCCGCAGTCAACTCATGTGCTTGGATCGGATCGAGCTATTGAGTATTGGGCCTGCATACTCGCTCATCCGTATCCTTTGCGTACCGCCCCATGGCCCTTGTATGTCTGCACCACAGTTCCTGTTCGTTCCGTGCCTATGGCCGGATACGTATTGCACATCGGTTAACCTGACGCCGCAGTCAACTCATGTGCTTGGATCGGATCGAGCTATTGAGTATTGGGCCTGCATACTCGCTCATCCGTATCCTTTGCGTACCGCCCCATGGCCCTTGTATGTCTGCACCACAGTTCCTGTTCGTTCCGTGCCTATGGCCGGATACGTATTGCACATCGGTATACCTGTCGCTACTCAGGCAACTCGTGTGCGTGGATTGGATCGAGAACATGGTGTGTGCCCCATGTTATAATTGATAGTCCATATCCACTTTATAGGTTAAAGTCATAAGTTGTGATTGCACAACCATTCTTCATAAGAGTTTAATCACTCTTCAACTAACTTTCGTTCTGGTGTCTTGGTATCAAATCGCGTAAGACACAAGATTCTACTGGCCAAATAGAATCTAGCACATTGGTTAACCTGGCGCCGCAGTCAACTCATGTGCTTGGATCGGATCGAGCTATTGAGTATTGGGCCTGCATACTCGCTCATCCGTATCCTTTGCGTACCGCCCCATGGCCCCGTCCTTAGAGTTAATGACTAGTAGGCTTAACTCTTTGTATGTCTGCACCACAGTTCCCGTTCGTTCCGTGCCGTGGCCGGATACGTATTGCACATCGGTATACCTGTCGCTACTCAGGCAACTCGTGTGCGTGGATTGGATCGAGCTCATGGGGTGTGTAGAGATTCCATGTTATAATTGCAAGTCCATATCCACTTTATAGGTTAAAGTCATAAGTTGTGATTGCACAACCATTCTTCATAAGAGTTTAATCACTCTTCAACTAACTTTCGTTCTGGTGTCTTGGTATCAAATCGCGTAAGACACAAGATTCTACTGGCCAAATAGAATCTAGCACATTGGTTAACCTGGCGCCGCAGTCAACTCATGTGCTTGGATCGGATCGAGCTATTGAGTATTGGGCCTGCATACTCGCTCATCCGTATCCTTTGCGTACCGCCCCATGGCCCCGTCCTTAGAGTTAATGACTAATAGGCTTAACTCTTTGTATGTCTGCACCACAGTTCCCGTTCGTTCCGTGCCGTGGCCGGATACGTATTGCACAACAGTAGATACCATCACCTGACGTATCTAACACACCACTATTGTAACTCGTCGTCGAAGGACCTTTCAAGTGCCTGATGGCCAGGGGAGCTCTTACACGGCACGGAGACACAGTGATGCTCGCCCATCACAGTGTACAACGATCGAGTTTGCTTAAGTGTCTGGGTACCTACACACCAGACACAATGCAATGGCCACGGATCCACACAAGGCACATCACATGCAGAAAGCTTCACCAGATTATGACACATACCACACTCTTGTAACTCGTCGTCGAAGGGGCGTTCAAAGTGCCTTACGGCTAGGGGGGATCTAGCACGGCACGGAGACACAGTGATGGTCACCCATCAAAGTGTACAACGATCGAGTTTGCTTTCCGCGCAAGCGTTCTAAGTGTCTGGGTATCTAAGCACCAGACACAATGCAATGGCCACGGATCCACACAAGGCACATCACATGCAGAAAGCTTCACCAGATTCTGACACATACCACACACATGCAACTCGTCGTCGAAGGGGCGTTCAAGTGCCTTACGGCTAGGGGAGATCTAGCTCGGCACGGAGACACAGTGATGGTCACCCATCAAAGTGTACAACGAACGAGTTGGCTTTCAACAAATTCTGACACATAGCAAGCGAGCGACCGAGCTACACCGAAGGCAGCCCATGGTTGGTCACTCGCGGACGATCATCAGTAATGATCCTTCCGCAGGTTCACCTACGGAAACCTTGTTACGACTTTTACTTCCTCTAAATCATCAAGTTCGGTCAACTTCAGCCATGCCAGCTGCAGCTCACGAAGGAACCGCGGAAGGTAAGCCTCCAGAAACCTCACTAAATAATCCATCGGTAGTAGCGACGGGCGGTGTGTACAAAGGGCAGGGACGTAATCAGCACTAGCTAATGACTAGTGCTTACTAGAAATTCCAGGTTCATGGGGACCGTTGCAGTCCCCAATCCCGACTAGATGGGCATTTTAGTGATTTCCCGTTCCTCTCGGAATGGGGGCGCCTATTGGCGAGAACACGCTGCGACCCACATTGTAGCACGCGTGCAGCCCAGAACATCTAAGGGCATCACGGACCTGTTATCGCTCATTCTCAGCTTGCTAAACACAAGTTGTCCCGCTAAGCAGGGCAAACGTAGCCGACGACCGCCCGTGAAGGCGCCGCCCGGCTGTAACGTCAGGTGCGCCCGGAGGCGCACTGCTGACAGCGTTCTAGTTAGCATGTTTGAGTCACGTTCGTTATCGGAATTAACCAGACAAATCATTCCACGAACTAAGAACGGCCATGCACCACTACCCTTAAATTTGAGAAAGAGCTATCAATCTGTCTTACCTCGATAAGTTTGGACCTGGTAAATTTTCCCGTGTTGAGTCAAATTAAGCCGCAAGCTCCACTTCTTGTGGTGCCCTTCCGTCAATTCCTTTAAGTTTCAACTTTGCAACCATACTTCCCCCGGAACCCGATTTTGGTTTCCCGGAAGCGACTGAGAGCACCGAATAGGGGTAGCGTCTCCCAATTGCTAATTGGCATCGTTTACGGTTAGAACTAGGGCGGTATCTAATCGCCTTCGATCCTCTAACTTTCGTTCTTGATTAAAGAAAGCATCCATGGCAAACGCTTTCGCTTCAGTTGGTCCTACGACGGTCTACGAATTTCACCTCTCGCGCCGTAATACCAATGCCCCCAACTACTTCTGTTAATCATTACCTCTAGGTTTCTGACAAACCAACGAAATCGTATAAACCGAGGTCATATTCCATTATTCCATGCAAGATTATTCTCGGCCAACGCCAACCCCACGGGGGGGCCGGACGCTTTGTCTTAGCCTGCTTTGAGCACTCTAATTTGTTCAAGGTAAATGTGAGTATCTTGAGCACCATGAGGAGCCCGTGCCGGAGTTAACCGGTAGCACGGTACTCGTTCACAGAGTAACGCCCAAGTACACCATTGTGAGTCGCAGCCGTGAGCGCGCGCACGAACGGCCCCGGCGTGTAACCGGGCGCCCGTGGCGGTCACGTGTCTGGACGGGCAATCAACTTCGAACGTTTTAACCGCAACAACTTTAATATACGCTAGTGGAGCTGGAATTACCGCGGCTGCTGGCACCAGACTTGCCCTCCACTTGATCCTTGTTGAAGGATTTATACTCAACTCATTCCAATTATGGACCATCGTTAGAGAGGTCCATATTGTTATTTCTCGTCACTACCTCCCCGTACTGGGATTGGGTAATTTACGCGCCTGCTGCCTTCCTTGGATGTGGTAGCCATTTCTCAGGCTCCCTCTCCGGAATCGAACCCTGATTCCCCGTTACCCGTCGCAACCATGGTAGTCCTCTACACTACCATCAATAGTTGATAGGGCAGACATTTGAAAGATCTGTCGTCAGTCGACAAGCGACCATACGATCTGCGTCCTTATCCAGACTTCAACTCAAGCCGCCCGGAGGCGATTGGTTTAACTAATAAGTGCACCAGTTCAGCTACCCGCGAGGGCAACAGTCCCGGCATGTTGCATGTATTAGCTCTGGATTTTCCACAGTTATCCAAGTAACTAGTGGTAGGATGATCTTGTGAATTATAGCTGTTATACTGAGCCTTATGCGGTTTCACATTCATTTATGTTTGTACTTAGACATGCATGGCTTAACCTTTGAGACAAGCGTATATTACTGGTAGGATCAACCAGAATTCGTTCCACTACAGACACACACTCGCTTAGTGGGAAATAAATTTCCACACAACTCTCTCTCTCTAGAACCATATGGAATGGCTCTTTGGTGTTGGGTAAGGCACCAATTTGTTGGGGTGTAACGGTCACCACCAACTTTAAGTTTGTTAGGGCACAACGGAAACCACTAACTAAACTTTAGGAAACTAAATTTCCTCACACATTATCTCTCACCATATTAGCACTAGGTGCTATCCACGATTGTACAACGTTTCAACTCTTGAATCGACCGTAGGGCCGCGGAATTGCTTCCGGGCCCCTATTCTCGCTATTAATTGTTCATCTCTTTCAATACATCGAGTTCGTTCCATTGGGTAGTTCGCATGGCGAACGTTTTGATGCAGCCCCCTGGGGGACCACGGCACTTTACACCGGGTATGGTGTATGCGCAACCTACAGATAACAATAAACCCCTTATGCGTGTGTAAACCGATGTTGGGCTGCTCAACATCTTTCATGGTTACATCACTTGCACCAGAACCCACGGTGCCGATTTGGTAATATGTTGTACATTTACTCTCAAGATGTACGCTTCGGCCCCTTATTCAGGGGCTCAAGCTATTACCAGCAAGAACAATCCTCATCCAGACTTGAACTCGAAACACCCGCAGGCGAACGGTTTAACTAATAAGTGCACCAGTCTTGAATCCATGCGTCGGTGGAAACAATGCCGGCGTGTTGCATGTATTAGCTCTGAACTTAGCGAGTGATTGCCTTGCAGCTGTCATACTGAGCGTAGAGCGTGATTATCGCTCACTTGAACCATGTTGAATGGCTCTTTGGTGTAGGGTAAGGCACCAATTTGTTGGGGCGTAACGGTCACCACCAACTTAAGACTTGCTTATAGGTATTTCAACGTTTTCAACTCTTTAATCGACCGTGTTTCATTATCATCTCTTCTTCTTATTAAATGCATCGAGTTCGTTCCATTGGGTAGTTCGCGTGGCGAACGGTTTGATGCAGCCCCCCGGGGGGGACCACGGCACTTTACACCGGGCATGGTGTATGCGCAACCTACAGATCACCAATATATTTGTGATCGATAATGCACACTTCTTACACGACTGACCAGTCGACAGCGCTGCCTTCCTATTATGCGTGTGTAAACCGATGTTGGGCTGCTCAACATCTTTCACGGTTACATCACTTGCACCCGAACCCACGGTGCCGATTTGGTAATATGTTGTACATGGTCTCAAGATGTACGCTTCGACCCCTTATTCAGGGGCTCAAGCTATTACCAGCAAGATCAATCCTCATCCAGACTTGAACTCGAAACACCCGGAGGCGAACGGTTTAACTAATAAGTGCACCAGTCTTGAATCCATGCGTCGGTGGAAACAATGCCGGCATGTTGCATGTATTAGCTCTGAACATAGCGAGTGATTGCCTTGTAGCTGTCGAACTGAGCGTAGAATGTGATTATCGCTCACTTGAAAGGGTCAAGCCCTTTCGAGTCGTCCGGTTTTTACGCCAGACGACTCGGTTCACCATCTTTCGGGAAGGGACCGTCTCGGTCGCAAGCTGCTCCGGTCCCTAAACAACCTGCGACAAATGATAGGAAATGCCGACATCAACACGTGTTCAGTTTGGTTTATCGCTCATAGGTCTTTTTGACCATCGATCCCTGATTATAACTCTCAATTAAACAGTCAGGAGAGTAAGGCATGCCCATCGATATCTCATCGACAGGCGATACCGCAAGAACGGCCAACGACACATCAGGTGATCGATTATTGCTACGACTTTTGCTTAATCGTTTCCACTCCTTAGAGAAAGAAACCCCCGGGGACCGTCTCGGTCGCAAGCTGCTCCGGTCCCTAAACAACCTGCGACAAATGATAGGAAATGCCGACATCAATACGTGTTCAGTTTGGTTTATCGCTCATTGGTCTGTTTGACCATCGATCCCTGATTAAACTCTCAGTAATCCAGTCGGGAGAGTAAGGCATGCCCATCGATATCTCATCGACAGGCGATACCGCTTGAACGGCCAACGACACATCAGAGGATCGTATCTTGCTACAACTTTTGCTTAATCGTTTCTTCTCCTTGGAGAAAGAAACCCCCGGGGACCGTCTCGGCCGCAAGCTGCTCCGGTCCCTAAACAACCTGCGGCATCAAATGATAGGAAAAGCCGACATCAATACGTGTTCAGTTTGGTTTATCGCTCATTGGTCTTGTTTGACCATCGATCCCTGATTAATACTCTCAATTAGAAGGTCGGTAGAGTAAGGCATGCCCATCGATATCTCATCGACAGGCGATACCGCATGAACGGCCAACGACACATCAGAGGATCGTATCTTGCTACAACTCTTGCTTAATAGTTTCCACTCCTTGGAGAAAGAAACCCCCGGGGACCGTCTCGGCCGCAAGTTGCTCCGGTCCCTAAACAACCTGCGGCATCAAATGATAGGAAAAGCCGACATCAATACGTGTTCAGTTTGGTTTATCGCTCATAGGTCTGTTTGACCATCGATCCTAGAATTCAACTTTCGAGTAAGGCATGCCCGTCGATATCTCATCTATAGGCGATGCCGGTAGAACGGCCAACGACACACATCTAGGATCGCATTTACTCTTCCTTGGATGGATAACCAATACCCTAGGACCGTTTCATCGCGAGCTGCTCCGGTCCTCAAACAACTCGCGAACCACCGATAGGATGATATTAGGAATGGCCGACTTTCATCCTTTAACTCTCAGTTCTGCTTACCAAAACATAGGTACTTGGACCTTAAAGACCACTATTTGTTCCCCGATCGGGGGCAATCGCAACGTCTATCCATCATCAACATCGTTTCACTCATTCCGAACCACCAAATTGGACAGACAGTACCATAATCATCAACCGATTGCTTCAACTTCGCAAATTGTATGGTAAGTTCTACTAATTTCACATCTTACCATCGACTAATAGTGCATAAATCCACTTGGAAATCACTTTTCCTTGGTCCTCGGACCTTCTACGACAACGTCCAACAAATATCCGAAGTCGTTTCCCAACTTAGACCAAGCATTTCGTATCTTTACTTCTAATCGATTTTTTCTCGCATAATTGACGATCAAAATCTAAAAACCACATTTTGAGCCAGAAGCAGTCGTCCGATCGTCCTGGGGGTAGTCTCAATCGATTTAGAAGGGTCCAATTCATAAAGATACATACTCAGTCAAAATCATGCTTCTGGCTCACCTACCCCCTATATAGTAAACGAAAGCGTACAGGCGTGGAAAACGTGCCATTTTTCTCCATCACGGACTTTTTTTTTCTCGTTGCACCGACTCTAGTAAAAAAGTGAAATTTTTTACTAGTTACCAACTTTTGCAAATTATCATCGGATATCACTTTTTATGGTCTATAGTAAGTTCTTATCACGTTTTAGTAGTTTTTGAAAAAAAAATTTTTTTGAACTTTTCAAAATTTTTCAAAACAAAGTTTTTGTAGGCGGTTTTGTGTATGGAGGGTTACTAGTCTCGGGGTCACTGTTTGACCGAAAAACCACTATATATCATTCGAAAGGTAATTTCAAGGGCTACAAAAAATTGTTCTACGGCACCCCCCTCCGACGTCTAGTATTCGAGTTATTGGCCAAAAACCATCACTTGAGCGATTTTTCGTTCAGGGTACCCGACTCTAGTAAAAAAGTGAAATTTTTCTCGATTGACCAAGTGTTGCAAATGACCATCGGATTTCACTTTTTATGGTCTATAGTGAGTTCTGATCACGATTTGGTACTTTTTGAAAAAATTTTTTTGACGCACTTTTCAAAATTTTGCAAAACCAAAACTTTTTAGGCGGTTTTGTGTATGGAGGGTTACTAGTCTCGGGGTCACTGTTTGACCAAAAAACCACTATATATCATTCGAAAGGTAATTTCAAGGGCTACAAAAAATTGTTCTACGGCACCCCCCTCCGACGTCTAGTATTCGAGTTATTGACCAAAAACCGCAACTATAGCGGTTTTTCGTACAGGGTACCCGACTCTAGTAAAATGATGCGATTTTTACTAGTCTAGGAACTTTTTGGTCAAAAAATCAAGTATATGTCATTCGATAGATAATTTCAAGGGCTACCAAAAATTGTTCCACGACACCCCCCTGCGACGTCTAGTATTCGAGTTATTAGCCAAAAACCGCAACTTAAGCGGTTTTTCGTCCAGGGTACCCGACTCTAGTAAAATGATGCGATTTTTACTAGTCTAGGGAACTTTTTGGCCAAAAATCAAGTATATGTCATTCGATAGATAATTTCAAGGGCTACCAAAAATTGTTCCACGACACCCCCCTGCGACGTCTAGTATTCGAGTTATTAGCCAAAAACCGCAACTTAAGCGGTTTTTCGTCCAGGGTACCCGACTCTAGTAAAATGATGCGATTTTTACTAGTCTAGGGAACTTTTTGGCCAAAAATCAAGTATATGTCATTCGATAGATAATTTCAAGGGCTACCAAAAATTGTTCCACGACACCCCCCTGCGACGTCTAGTATTCGAGTTATTAGCCAAAAACCGCAATTATAGCGGTTTTTCGTCCAGGGTACCCGACTCTAGTAAAATGATGCGATTTTTACTAGTCTAGGAACTTTTTGGTCAAAAAATCAAGTATATGTCATTCGATAGATAATTTCAAGGGCTACCAAAAATTGTTCCACGACACCCCCCTGCGACGTCTAGTATTCGAGTTATTAGCCAAAAACCATTCATACTTGAGCATTTTGCTCATTTTGCCTGTACGGGTACCGGGGACTAGTAAAATCAGGCCAATTTTACTAGAGTAGGGGTCCTTTTTGGTCAAAAAAACAACTTTTGCTCGTTCGATAGGGAATCGATAGGGCAACAAAAAATCGTTCTACGACCCCCCCTTCCGATGTCTAGTATTCGAGTTATGGGCCAAAAACAGTTTATAGCTAATTTTTCACTCGATTTTTCACCAAGTATCGCACATTACTCCGGTTCTATACATTGGATCGTCAATCTTTAAGATTTTATGGGTAGTTCCAACTGTTTGCTACATTTCATCCATACATCACCAACCGATTCAATGTCTGTGCTAGAAGTTATTAGAGGAATAAAAAAATTTACCCTTGGCTTTGGACCGTACAATTTTACCCATTTTTGGCCCATATTTGCCCCATAGCTCCGCCGGTATCCAAGATATGGCCACACTTTCTTCTGGCCATGGGTAGATGGCACTTGTGGCTAGATTTCTTCCATGCACCACTAATCGCTACCATGTCTGTGGCCGGAGCTATTCACGAAAGCGCCTCGCGCACTTGGTCGGATTTTTGGTCCAACTTGCACCATTTTTGGCCCATATTTGCCCCATAGCTCCGCCGGTATCCAAGATATGGCCACACTTTGTTCTGGCCATGGGTAGATGGCACTTGTGGCTAGATTTCTTCCATGCACCACTAATCGCTGCCATGTCTCTGGCCGGAGCTATTCGACGAACAACCATCGCATTTACCTAGGTACTTTTTCGGATTTTTGGTCCAACTTGCACCATTTTTGGCCCATATTTGCCCCATAGCTCCGCCGGTATCCAAGATATGGCCACACTTTCTTCTGGCCATGGGTAGATGGCACTTGTGGCTAGATTTCTTCCATGCACCACTAATCGCTACCATGTCTGTGGCCGGAGCTATTCACGAAAGCGCCTCGCGCACTTGGTCGGATTTTTGGTCCACCTGGCACCATTGTTGGCCCGTATTTGCCCCATAGCTCCGCCGGTATCCAAGATATGGCCACACTTTGTTCTGGCCATGGGTAGATGGCACTTGTGGCTAGATTTCTTCCATGCACCACTAATCGCTACCATGTCTCTGGCCGGAGCTATTCGACGAACAACCATCGCATTTACCTAGGTACTTTTTCGGATTTTTGGTCCAACTTGCACCATTTTTGGCCCATATTTGCCCCATAGCTCCGCCGGTATCCAAGATATGGCCACACTTTCTTCTGGCCATGGGTAGATGGCACTTGTGGCTAGATTTCTTCCATGCACCACTAATCGCTACCATGTCTGTGGCCGGAGCTATTCACGAAAGCGCCTCGCGCACTTGGTCGGATTTTTGGTCCAACTTGCACCATTTTTGGCCCATATTTGCCCCATAGCTCCGCCGGTATCCAAGATATGGCCACACTTTCTTCTGGCCATGGGTAGATGGCACTTGTGGCTAGATTTCTTCCATGCACCACTAATCGCTACCATGTCTGTGGCCGGAGCTATTCGACGAACAACCATCGCATTTACCTAGGTACTTTTTCGGATTTTTGGTCCAACTTGCACCATTTTTGGCCCATATTTGCCCCATAGCTCCGCCGGTATCCAAGATATGGCCACACTTTGTTCTGGCCATGGGTAGATGGCACTTGTGGCTAGATTTCTTCCATGCACCACTAATCGCTGCCATGTCTCTGGCCGGAGCTATTCGACGAACAACCATCGCATTTACCTAGGTACTTTTTCGGATTTTTGGTCCAACTTGCACCATTTTTGGCCCATATTTGCCCCATAGCTCCGCCGGTATCCAAGATATGGCCACACTTTCTTCTGGCCATGGGTAGATGGCACTTGTGGCTAGATTTCTTCCATGCACCACTAATCGCTACCATGTCTGTGGCCGGAGCTATTCACGAAAGCGCCTCGCGCACTTGGTCGGATTTTTGGTCCACCTGGCACCATTGTTGGCCCGTATTTGCCCCATAGCTCCGCCGGTATCCAAGATATGGCCACACTTTGTTCTGGCCATGGGTAGATGGCACTTGTGGCTAGATTTCTTCCATGCACCACTAATCGCTACCATGTCTCTGGCCGGAGCTATTCGACGAACAACCATCGCATTTACCTAGGTACTTTTTCGGATTTTTGGTCCAACTTGCACCATTTTTGGCCCATATTTGCCCCATAGCTCCGCCGGTATCCAAGATATGGCCACACTTTGTTCTGGCCATGGGTAGATGGCACTTGTGGCTAGATTTCTTCCATGCACCACTAATCGCTACCATGTCTGTGGCCGGAGCTATTCACGAAAGCGCCTCGCGCACTTGGTCGGATTTTTGGTCCACCTGGCACCATTGTTGGCCCGTATTTGCCCCATAGCTCCGCCGGTATCCAAGATATGGCCACACTTTGTTCTGGCCATGGGTAGATGGCACTTGTGGCTAGATTTCTTCCATGCACCACTAATCGCTACCATGTCTCTGGCCGGAGCTATTCGACGAACAACCATCGCATTTACCTAGGTACTTTTTCGGATTTTTGGTCCAACTTGCACCATTTTTGGCCCATATTTGCCCCATAGCTCCGCCGGTATCCAAGATATGGCCACACTTTGTTCTGGCCATGGGTAGATGGCACTTGTGGCTAGATTTCTTCCATGCACCACTAATCGCTGCCATGTCTCTGGCCGGAGCTATTCGACGAACAACCATCGCATTTACCTAGGTACTTTTTCGGATTTTTGGTCCAACTTGCACCATTTTTGGCCCATATTTGCCCCATAGCTCCGCCGGTATCCAAGATATGGCCACACTTTCTTCTGGCCATGGGTAGATGGCACTTGTGGCTAGATTTCTTCCATGCACCACTAATCGCTACCATGTCTGTGGCCGGAGCTATTCACGAAAGCGCCTCGCGCACTTGGTCGGATTTTTGGTCCACCTGGCACCATTGTTGGCCCGTATTTGCCCCATAGCTCCGCCGGTATCCAAGATATGGCCACACTTTCTTCTGGCCATGGGTAGATGGCACTTGTGGCTAGATTTCTTCCATGCACCACTAATCGCTACCATGTCTCTGGCCGGAGCTATTCGACGAACAACCATCGCATTTACCTAGGTACTTTTTCGGATTTTTGGTCCAACTTGCACCATTTTTGGCCCATATTTGCCCCATAGCTCCGCCGGTATCCAAGATATGGCCACACTTTGTTCTGGCCATGGGTAGATGGCACTTGTGGCTAGATTTCTTCCATGCACCACTAATCGCTGCCATGTCTCTGGCCGGAGCTATTCGACGAACAACCATCGCATTTACCTAGGTACTTTTTCGGATTTTTGGTCCAACTTGCACCATTTTTGGCCCATATTTGCCCCATAGCTCCGCCGGTATCCAAGATATGGCCACACTTTCTTCTGGCCATGGGTAGATGGCACTTGTGGCTAGATTTCTTCCATGCACCACTAATCGCTACCATGTCTGTGGCCGGAGCTATTCACGAAAGCGCCTCGCGCACTTGGTCGGATTTTTGGTCCACCTGGCACCATTGTTGGCCCGTATTTGCCCCATAGCTCCGCCGGTATCCAAGATATGGCCACACTTTGTTCTGGCCATGGGTAGATGGCACTTGTGGCTAGATTTCTTCCATGCACCACTAATCGCTACCATGTCTCTGGCCGGAGCTATTCGACGAACAACCATCGCATTTACCTAGGTACTTTTTCGGATTTTTGGTCCAACTTGCACCATTTTTGGCCCATATTTGCCCCATAGCTCCGCCGGTATCCAAGATATGGCCACACTTTGTTCTGGCCATGGGTAGATGGCACTTGTGGCTAGATTTCTTCCATGCACCACTAATCGCTACCATGTCTGTGGCCGGAGCTATTCGACGAACAACCATCGCATTTACCTAGGTACTTTTTCGGATTTTTGGTCCAACTTGCACCATTTTTGGCCCATATTTGCCCCATAGCTCCGCCGGTATCCAAGATATGGCCACACTTTCTTCTGGCCATGGGTAGATGGCACTTGTGGCTAGATTTCTTCCATGCACCACTAATCGCTACCATGTCTGTGGCCGGAGCTATTCACGAAAGCGCCTCGCGCACTTGGTCGGATTTTTGGTCCACCTGGCACCATTGTTGGCCCGTATTTGCCCCATAGCTCCGCCGGTATCCAAGATATGGCCACACTTTGTTCTGGCCATGGGTAGATGGCACTTGTGGCTAGATTTCTTCCATGCACCACTAATCGCTACCATGTCTCTGGCCGGAGCTATTCGACGAACAACCATCGCATTTACCTAGGTACTTTTTCGGATTTTTGGTCCAACTTGCACCATTTTTGGCCCATATTTGCCCCATAGCTCCGCCGGTATCCAAGATATGGCCACACTTTGTTCTGGCCATGGGTAGATGGCACTTGTGGCTAGATTTCTTCCATGCACCACTAATCGCTGCCATGTCTCTGGCCGGAGCTATTCGACGAACAACCATCGCATTTACCTAGGTACTTTTTCGGATTTTTGGTCCAACTTGCACCATTTTTGGCCCATATTTGCCCCATAGCTCCGCCGGTATCCAAGATATGGCCACACTTTCTTCTGGCCATGGGTAGATGGCACTTGTGGCTAGATTTCTTCCATGCACCACTAATCGCTACCATGTCTGTGGCCGGAGCTATTCACGAAAGCGCCTCGCGCACTTGGTCGGATTTTTGGTCCAACTTGCACCATTTTTGGCCCATATTTGCCCCATAGCTCCGCCGGTATCCAAGATATGGCCACACTTTCTTCTGGCCATGGGTAGATGGCACTTGTGGCTAGATTTCTTCCATGCACCACTAATCGCTACCATGTCTGTGGCCGGAGCTATTCACGAAAGCGCCTCGCGCACTTGGTCGGATTTTTGGTCCAACTTGCACCATTTTTGGCCCATATTTGCCCCATAGCTCCGCCGGTATCCAAGATATGGCCACACTTTCTTCTGGCCATGGGTAGATGGCACTTGTGGCTAGATTTCTTCCATGCACCACTAATCGCTACCATGTCTGTGGCCGGAGCTATTCACGAAAGCGCCTCGCGCACTTGGTCGGATTTTTGGTCCAACTTGCACCATTTTTGGCCCATATTTGCCCCATAGCTCCGCCGGTATCCAAGATATGGCCACACTTTCTTCTGGCCATGGGTAGATGGCACTTGTGGCTAGATTTCTTCCATGCACCACTAATCGCTACCATGTCTGTGGCCGGAGCTATTCGACGAACAACCATCGCATTTACCTAGGTACTTTTTCGGATTTTTGGTCCAACTTGCACCATTTTTGGCCCATATTTGCCCCATAGCTCCGCCGGTATCCAAGATATGGCCACACTTTCTTCTGGCCATGGGTAGATGGCACTTGTGGCTAGATTTCTTCCATGCACCACTAATCGCTACCATGTCTGTGGCCGGAGCTATTCACGAAAGCGCCTCGCGCACTTGGTCGGATTTTTGGTCCAACTTGCACCATTTTTGGCCCATATTTGCCCCATAGCTCCGCCGGTATCCAAGATATGGCCACACTTTCTTCTGGCCATGGGTAGATGGCACTTGTGGCTAGATTTCTTCCATGCACCACTAATCGCTACCATGTCTGTGGCCGGAGCTATTCACGAAAGCGCCTCGCGCACTTGGTCGGATTTTTGGTCCAACTTGCACCATTTTTGGCCCATATTTGCCCCATAGCTCCGCCGGTATCCAAGATATGGCCACACTTTCTTCTGGCCATGGGTAGATGGCACTTTTGGCTAGATTTCTTCCATGCACCACTAATCGCTACCATGTCTGTGGCCGGAGCTATTCGACGAACAACCATCGCATTTACCTAGGTACTTTTTCGGATTTTTGGTCCAACTTGCACCATTTTTGGCCCATATTTGCCCCATAGCTCCGCCGGTATCCAAGATATGGCCACACTTTCTTCTGGCCATGGGTAGATGGCACTTTTGGCTAGATTTCTTCCATGCACCACTAATCGCTACCATGTCTGTGGCCGGAGCTATTCGACGAACAACCATCGCATTTACCTAGGTACTTTTTCGGATTTTTGGTCCAACTTGCACCATTTTTGGCCCATATTTGCCCCATAGCTCCGCCGGTATCCAAGATATGGCCACACTTTCTTCTGGCCATGGGTAGATGGCACTTGTGGCTAGATTTCTTCCATGCACCACTAATCGCTACCATGTCTGTGGCCGGAGCTATTCACGAAAGCGCCTCGCGCACTTGGTCGGATTTTTGGTCCAACTTGCACCATTTTTGGCCCATATTTGCCCCATAGCTCCGCCGGTATCCAAGATATGGCCACACTTTCTTCTGGCCATGGGTAGATGGCACTTTTGGCTAGATTTCTTCCATGCACCACTAATCGCTACCATGTCTGTGGCCGGAGCTATTCGACGAACAACCATCGCATTTACCTAGGTACTTTTTCGGATTTTTGGTCCAACTTGCACCATTTTTGGCCCATATTTGCCCCATAGCTCCGCCGGTATCCAAGATATGGCCACACTTTCTTCTGGCCATGGGTAGATGGCACTTGTGGCTAGATTTCTTCCATGCACCACTAATCGCTACCATGTCTGTGGCCGGAGCTATTCGACGAACAACCATCGCATTTACCTAGGTACTTTTTCGGATTTTTGGTCCAACTTGCACCATTTTTGGCCCATATTTGCCCCATAGCTCCGCCGGTATCCAAGATATGGCCACACTTTCTTCTGGCCATGGGTAGATGGCACTTGTGGCTAGATTTCTTCCATGCACCACTAATCGCTACCATGTCTGTGGCCGGAGCTATTCGACGAACAACCATCGCATTTACCTAGGTACTTTTTCGGATTTTTGGTCCAACTTGCACCATTTTTGGCCCATATTTGCCCCATAGCTCCGCCGGTATCCAAGATATGGCCACACTTTCTTCTGGCCATGGGTAGATGGCACTTGTGGCTAGATTTCTTCCATGCACCACTAATCGCTACCATGTCTGTGGCCGGAGCTATTCGACGAACAACCATCGCATTTACCTAGGTACTTTTTCGGATTTTTGGTCCAACTTGCACCATTTTTGGCCCATATTTGCCCCATAGCTCCGCCGGTATCCAAGATATGGCCACACTTTCTTCTGGCCATGGGTAGATGGCACTTGTGGCTAGATTTCTTCCATGCACCACTAATCGCTACCATGTCTGTGGCCGGAGCTATTCACGAAAGCGCCTCGCGCACTTGGTCGGATTTTTGGTCCAACTTGCACCATTTTTGGCCCATATTTGCCCCATAGCTCCGCCGGTATCCAAGATATGGCCACACTTTCTTCTGGCCATGGGTAGATGGCACTTGTGGCTAGATTTCTTCCATGCACCACTAATCGCTACCATGTCTGTGGCCGGAGCTATTCGACGAACAACCATCGCATTTACCTAGGTACTTTTTCGGATTTTTGGTCCAACTTGCACCATTTTTGGCCCATATTTGCCCCATAGCTCCGCCGGTATCCAAGATATGGCCACACTTTCTTCTGGCCATGGGTAGATGGCACTTGTGGCTAGATTTCTTCCATGCACCACTAATCGCTACCATGTCTGTGGCCGGAGCTATTCACGAAAGCGCCTCGCGCACTTGGTCGGATTTTTGGTCCAACTTGCACCATTTTTGGCCCATATTTGCCCCATAGCTCCGCCGGTATCCAAGATATGGCCACACTTTCTTCTGGCCATGGGTAGATGGCACTTGTGGCTAGATTTCTTCCATGCACCACTAATCGCTACCATGTCTGTGGCCGGAGCTATTCACGAAAGCGCCTCGCGCACTTGGTCGGATTTTTGGTCCAACTTGCACCATTTTTGGCCCATATTTGCCCCATAGCTCCGCCGGTATCCAAGATATGGCCACACTTTCTTCTGGCCATGGGTAGATGGCACTTGTGGCTAGATTTCTTCCATGCACCACTAATCGCTACCATGTCTGTGGCCGGAGCTATTCGACGAACAACCATCGCATTTACCTAGGTACTTTTTCGGATTTTTGGTCCAACTTGCACCATTTTTGGCCCGTATTTGCCCCATAGCTCCGCCGGTATCCAAGATATGGCCACACTTTCTTCTGGCCATGGGTAGATGGCACTTGTGGCTAGATTTCTTCCATGCACCACTAATCGCTACCATGTCTGTGGCCGGAGCTATTCGACGAACAACCATCGCATTTACCTAGGTACTTTTTCGGATTTTTGGTCCAACTTGCACCATTTTTGGCCCGTATTTGCCCCATAGCTCCGCCGGTATCCAAGATATGGCCACACTTTCTTCTGGCCATGGGTAGATGGCACTTGTGGCTAGATTTCTTCCATGCACCACTAATCGCTACCATGTCTGTGGCCGGAGCTATTCACGAAAGCGCTTCGCGCACTTGGTCGGATTTTTGGTCCAACTTGCACCATTTTTGGCCCATATTTGCCCCATAGCTCCGCCGGTATCCAAGATATGGCCACACTTTCTTCTGGCCATGGCTAGATGGCACTTGTGGCTAGATTTCTTCCATGCACCACTAATCGCTACCATGTCTGTGGCCGGAGCTATTCGACGAACAACCATCGCATTTACCTAGGTACTTTTTCGGATTTTTGGTCCAACTTGCACCATTTTTGGCCCGTATTTGCCCCATAGCTCCGCCGGTATCCAAGATATGGCCACACTTTCTTCTGGCCATGGGTAGATGGCACTTGTGGCTAGATTTCTTCCATGCACCACTAATCGCTACCATGTCTGTGGCCGGAGCTATTCACGAAAGCGCTTCGCGCACTTGGTCGGATTTTTGGTCCAACTTGCACCATTTTTGGCCCATATTTGCCCCATAGCTCCGCCGGTATCCAAGATATGGCCACACTTTCTTCTGGCCATGGCTAGATGGCACTTGTGGCTAGATTTCTTCCATGCACCACTAATCGCTACCATGTCTGTGGCCGGAGCTATTCACGAAAGCGCCTCGCGCACTTGGTCGGATTTTTGGTCCAACTTCACCATTTTTGGCCCATATTTGCCCCATAGCTCCGCCGGTATCCAAGATATGGCCACACTTTCTTCTGGCCATGGGTAGATGGCACTTGTGGCTAGATTTCGTCCATGCACCACTAATCGCTACCATGTCTGTGGCCGGAGCTATTCGACGAACAACCATCGCATTTACCTAGGTACTTTTTCGGATTTTTGGTCCAACTTGCACCATTTTTGGCCCATATTTGCCCCATAGCTCCGCCGGTATCCAAGATATGGCCACACTTTCTTCTGGCCATGGGTAGATGGCACTTGTGGCTAGATTTCTTCCATGCACCACTAATCGCTACCATGTCTGTGGCCGGAGCTATTCACGAAAGCGCCTTGCGCACTTGGTCGGATTTTTGGTCCACCTGGCACCATTTTTGGCCCATATTTGCCCCATAGCTCCGCCGGTATCCAAGATAGCGCCACACTTTCTTCTGGCCATGGGTAGATGGCACTTGTGGCTAGATTTCTTCCATGCACCACTAATCGCTACCATGTCTGTGGCCGGAGCTATTCACGAAAGCGCCTCGCGCACTTGGTCGGATTTTTGGTCCAACTTGCACCATTTTTGGCCCATATTTGCCCCATAGCTCCGCCGGTATCCAAGATATGGCCACACTTTCTTCTGGCCATGGGTAGATGGCACTTGTGGCTAGATTTCTTCCATGCACCACTAATCGCTACCATGTCTGTGGCCGGAGCTATTCACGAAAGCGCCTCGCGCACTTGGTCGGATTTTTGGTCCAACTTGCACCATTTTTGGCCCATATTTGCCCCATAGCTCCGCCGGTATCCAAGATATGGCCACACTTTCTTCTGGCCATGGGTAGATGGCACTTGTGGCTAGATTTCTTCCATGCACCACTAATCGCTACCATGTCTGTGGCCGGAGCTATTCACGAAAGCGCCTTGCGCACTTGGTCGGATTTTTGGTCCACCTGGCAACATTTTTGGCCCATATTTGCCCCATAGCTCCGCCGGTATCCAAGATAGCGCCACACTTTCTTCTGGCCATGGGTAGATGGCACTTGTGGCTAGATTTCTTCCATGCACCACTAATCGCTACCATGTCTGTGGCCGGAGCTATTCGACGAACAACCATCGCATTTACCTAGGTACTTTTTCGGATTTTTGGTCCAACTTGCACCATTTTTGGCCCATATTTGCCCCATAGCTCCGCCGGTATCCAAGATATGGCCACACTTTCTTCTGGCCATGGCTAGATGGCACTTGTGGCTAGATTTCTTCCATGCACCACTAATCGCTACCATGTCTGTGGCCGGAGCTATTCACGAAAGCGCCTTGCGCACTTGGTCGGATTTTTGGTCCAACTTGCACCATTTTTGGCCCATATTTGCCCCATAGCTCCGCCGGTATCCAAGATATGGCCACACTTTCTTCTGGCCATGGGTAGATGGCACTTGTGGCTAGATTTCTTCCATGCACCACTAATCGCTACCATGTCTGTGGCCGGAGCTATTCGACGAACAACCATCGCATTTACCTAGGTACTTTTTCGGATTTTTGGTCCAACTTGCACCATTTTTGGCCCATATTTGCCCCATAGCTCCGCCGGTATCCAAGATATGGCCACACTTTCTTCTGGCCATGGCTAGATGGCACTTGTGGCTAGATTTCTTCCATGCACCACTAATCGCTACCATGTCTGTGGCCGGAGCTATTCACGAAAGCGCCTCGCGCACTTGGTCGGATTTTTGGTCCAACTTCACCATTTTTGGCCCATATTTGCCCCATAGCTCCGCCGGTATCCAAGATAGCGCCACACTTTCTTCTGGCCATGGGTAGATGGCACTTGTGGCTAGATTTCTTCCATGCACCACTAATCGCTACCATGTCTGTGGCCGGAGCTATTCGACGAACAACCATCGCATTTACCTAGGTACTTTTTCGGATTTTTGGTCCAACTTGCACCATTTTTGGCCCATATTTGCCCCATAGCTCCGCCGGTATCCAAGATATGGCCACACTTTCTTCTGGCCATGGCTAGATGGCACTTGTGGCTAGATTTCTTCCATGCACCACTAATCGCTACCATGTCTGTGGCCGGAGCTATTCACGAAAACGCCTCGCGCACTTGGTCGGATTTTTGGTCCAACTTCACCATTTTTGGCCCATATTTGCCCCATAGCTCCGCCGGTATCCAAGATAGCGCCACACTTTCTTCTGGCCATGGGTAGATGGCACTTGTGGCTAGATTTCTTCCATGCACCACTAATCGCTACCATGTCTGTGGCCGGAGCTATTCACGAAAGCGTCTCGCGCACTTGGTCGGATTTTTGGTCCAACTTGCACCATTTTTGGCCCATATTTGCCCCATAGCTCCGCCGGTATCCAAGATATGGCCACACTTTCTTCTGGCCATGGGTAGATGGCACTTGTGGCTAGATTTCTTCCATGCACCACTAATCGCTACCATGTCTGTGGCCGGAGCTATTCGACGAACAACCATCGCATTTACCTAGGTACTTTTTCGGATTTTTGGTCCAACTTGCACCATTTTTGGCCCATATTTGCCCCATAGCTCCGCCGGTATCCAAGATATGGCCACACTTTCTTCTGGCCATGGCTAGATGGCACTTGTGGCTAGATTTCTTCCATGCACCACTAATCGCTACCATGTCTGTGGCCGGAGCTATTCACGAAAGCGCCTCGCGCACTTGGTCGGATTTTTGGTCCAACTTCACCATTTTTGGCCCATATTTGCCCCATAGCTCCGCCGGTATCCAAGATAGCGCCACACTTTCTTCTGGCCATGGGTAGATGGCACTTGTGGCTAGATTTCTTCCATGCACCACTAATCGCTACCATGTCTGTGGCCGGAGCTATTCGACGAACAACCATCGCATTTACCTAGGTACTTTTTCGGATTTTTGGTCCAACTTGCACCATTTTTGGCCCATATTTGCCCCATAGCTCCGCCGGTATCCAAGATATGGCCACACTTTCTTCTGGCCATGGCTAGATGGCACTTGTGGCTAGATTTCTTCCATGCACCACTAATCGCTACCATGTCTGTGGCCGGAGCTATTCACGAAAACGCCTCGCGCACTTGGTCGGATTTTTGGTCCAACTTCACCATTTTTGGCCCATATTTGCCCCATAGCTCCGCCGGTATCCAAGATAGCGCCACACTTTCTTCTGGCCATGGGTAGATGGCACTTGTGGCTAGATTTCTTCCATGCACCACTAATCGCTACCATGTCTGTGGCCGGAGCTATTCACGAAAGCGTCTCGCGCACTTGGTCGGATTTTTTGTCCAACTTGCACCATTTTTGGCCCATATTTGCCCCATAGCTCCGCCGGTATCCAAGATATGGCCACACTTTCTTCTGGCCATGGGTAGATGGCACTTGTGGCTAGATTTCTTCCATGCACCACTAATCGCTACCATGTCTGTGGCCGGAGCTATTCGACGAACAACCATCGCATTTACCTAGGTACTTTTTCGGATTTTTGGTCCAACTTGCACCATTTTTGGCCCATATTTGCCCCATAGCTCCGCCGGTATCCAAGATATGGCCACACTTTCTTCTGGCCATGGCTAGATGGCACTTGTGGCTAGATTTCTTCCATGCACCACTAATCGCTACCATGTCTGTGGCCGGAGCTATTCACGAAAGCGCCTCGCGCACTTGGTCGGATTTTTGGTCCAACTTCACCATTTTTGGCCCATATTTGCCCCATAGCTCCGCCGGTATCCAAGATAGCGCCACACTTTCTTCTGGCCATGGGTAGATGGCACTTGTGGCTAGATTTCTTCCATGCACCACTAATCGCTACCATGTCTGTGGCCGGAGCTATTCGACGAACAACCATCGCATTTACCTAGGTACTTTTTCGGATTTTTGGTCCAACTTGCACCATTTTTGGCCCATATTTGCCCCATAGCTCCGCCGGTATCCAAGATATGGCCACACTTTCTTCTGGCCATGGCTAGATGGCACTTGTGGCTAGATTTCTTCCATGCACCACTAATCGCTACCATGTCTGTGGCCGGAGCTATTCACGAAAACGCCTCGCGCACTTGGTCGGATTTTTGGTCCAACTTCACCATTTTTGGCCCATATTTGCCCCATAGCTCCGCCGGTATCCAAGATAGCGCCACACTTTCTTCTGGCCATGGGTAGATGGCACTTGTGGCTAGATTTCTTCCATGCACCACTAATCGCTACCATGTCTGTGGCCGGAGCTATTCACGAAAGCGCCTCGCGCACTTGGTCGGATTTTTGGTCCAACTTGCACCATTTTTGGCCCATATTTGCCCCATAGCTCCGCCGGTATCCAAGATATGGCCACACTTTCTTCTGGCCATGGGTAGATGGCACTTGTGGCTAGATTTCTTCCATGCACCACTAATCGCTACCATGTCTGTGGCCGGAGCTATTCGACGAACAACCATCGCATTTACCTAGGTACTTTTTCGGATTTTTGGTCCAACTTGCACCATTTTTGGCCCATATTTGCCCCATAGCTCCGCCGGTATCCAAGATATGGCCACACTTTCTTCTGGCCATGGCTAGATGGCACTTGTGGCTAGATTTCTTCCATGCACCACTAATCGCTACCATGTCTGTGGCCGGAGCTATTCACGAAAGCGCCTCGCGCACTTGGTCGGATTTTTGGTCCAACTTCACCATTTTTGGCCCATATTTGCCCCATAGCTCCGCCGGTATCCAAGATAGCGCCACACTTTCTTCTGGCCATGGGTAGATGGCACTTGTGGCTAGATTTCTTCCATGCACCACTAATCGCTACCATGTCTGTGGCCGGAGCTATTCGACGAACAACCATCGCATTTACCTAGGTACTTTTTCGGATTTTTGGTCCAACTTGCACCATTTTTGGCCCATATTTGCCCCATAGCTCCGCCGGTATCCAAGATAAGGCCACACTTTCTTCTGGCCATGGCTAGATGGCACTTGTGGCTAGATTTCTTCCATGCACCACTAATCGCTACCATGTCTGTGGCCGGAGCTATTCACGAAAGCGCCTCGCGCACTTGGTCGGATTTTTGGTCCAACTTCACCATTTTTGGCCCATATTTGCCCCATAGCTCCGCCGGTATCCAAGATAGCGCCACACTTTCTTCTGGCCATGGGTAGATGGCACTTGTGGCTAGATTTCTTCCATGCACCACTAATCGCTACCATGTCTGTGGCCGGAGCTATTCGACGAACAACCATCGCATTTACCTAGGTACTTTTTCGGATTTTTGGTCCAACTTGCACCATTTTTGGCCCATATTTGCCCCATAGCTCCGCCGGTATCCAAGATATGGCCACACTTTCTTCTGGCCATGGCTAGATGGCACTTGTGGCTAGATTTCTTCCATGCACCACTAATCGCTACCATGTCTGTGGCCGGAGCTATTCACGAAAGCGCCTCGCGCACTTGGTCGGATTTTTGGTCCAACTTCACCATTTTTGGCCCATATTTGCCCCATAGCTCCGCCGGTATCCAAGATAGCGCCACACTGTCTTCTGGCCATGGGTAGATGGCACTTGTGGCTAGATTTCTTCCATGCACCACTAATCGCTACCATGTCTGTGGCCGGAGCTATTCGACGAACAACCATCGCATTTACCTAGGTACTTTTTCGGATTTTTGGTCCAACTTGCACCATTTTTGGCCCATATTTGCCCCATAGCTCCGCCGGTATCCAAGATATGGCCACACTTTCTTCTGGCCATGGCTAGATGGCACTTGTGGCTAGATTTCTTCCATGCACCACTAATCGCTACCATGTCTGTGGCCGGAGCTATTCACGAAAACGCCTCGCGCACTTGGTCGGATTTTTGGTCCAACTTCACCATTTTTGGCCCATATTTGCCCCATAGCTCCGCCGGTATCCAAGATAGCGCCACACTTTCTTCTGGCCATGGGTAGATGGCACTTGTGGCTAGATTTCTTCCATGCACCACTAATCGCTACCATGTCTGTGGCCGGAGCTATTCACGAAAGCGTCTCGCGCACTTGGTCGGATTTTTGGTCCAACTTGCACCATTTTTGGCCCATATTTGCCCCATAGCTCCGCCGGTATCCAAGATATGGCCACACTTTCTTCTGGCCATGGGTAGATGGCACTTGTGGCTAGATTTCTTCCATGCACCACTAATCGCTACCATGTCTGTGGCCGGAGCTATTCGACGAACAACCATCGCATTTACCTAGGTACTTTTTCGGATTTTTGGTCCAACTTGCACCATTTTTGGCCCATATTTGCCCCATAGCTCCGCCGGTATCCAAGATATGGCCACACTTTCTTCTGGCCATGGCTAGATGGCACTTGTGGCTAGATTTCTTCCATGCACCACTAATCGCTACCATGTCTGTGGCCGGAGCTATTCACGAAAGCGCCTCGCGCACTTGGTCGGATTTTTGGTCCAACTTCACCATTTTTGGCCCATATTTGCCCCATAGCTCCGCCGGTATCCAAGATAGCGCCACACTTTCTTCTGGCCATGGGTAGATGGCACTTGTGGCTAGATTTCTTCCATGCACCACTAATCGCTACCATGTCTGTGGCCGGAGCTATTCGACGAACAACCATCGCATTTACCTAGGTACTTTTTCGGATTTTTGGTCCAACTTGCACCATTTTTGGCCCATATTTGCCCCATAGCTCCGCCGGTATCCAAGATATGGCCACACTTTCTTCTGGCCATGGCTAGATGGCACTTGTGGCTAGATTTCTTCCATGCACCACTAATCGCTACCATGTCTGTGGCCGGAGCTATTCACGAAAACGCCTCGCGCACTTGGTCGGATTTTTGGTCCAACTTCACCATTTTTGGCCCATATTTGCCCCATAGCTCCGCCGGTATCCAAGATAGCGCCACACTTTCTTCTGGCCATGGGTAGATGGCACTTGTGGCTAGATTTCTTCCATGCACCACTAATCGCTACCATGTCTGTGGCCGGAGCTATTCACGAAAGCGTCTCGCGCACTTGGTCGGATTTTTGGTCCAACTTGCACCATTTTTGGCCCATATTTGCCCCATAGCTCCGCCGGTATCCAAGATATGGCCACACTTTCTTCTGGCCATGGGTAGATGGCACTTGTGGCTAGATTTCTTCCATGCACCACTAATCGCTACCATGTCTGTGGCCGGAGCTATTCGACGAACAACCATCGCATTTACCTAGGTACTTTTTCGGATTTTTGGTCCAACTTGCACCATTTTTGGCCCATATTTGCCCCATAGCTCCGCCGGTATCCAAGATATGGCCACACTTTCTTCTGGCCATGGCTAGATGGCACTTGTGGCTAGATTTCTTCCATGCACCACTAATCGCTACCATGTCTGTGGCCGGAGCTATTCACGAAAGCGCCTCGCGCACTTGGTCGGATTTTTGGTCCAACTTCACCATTTTTGGCCCATATTTGCCCCATAGCTCCGCCGGTATCCAAGATAGCGCCACACTTTCTTCTGGCCATGGGTAGATGGCACTTGTGGCTAGATTTCTTCCATGCACCACTAATCGCTACCATGTCTGTGGCCGGAGCTATTCGACGAACAACCATCGCATTTACCTAGGTACTTTTTCGGATTTTTGGTCCAACTTGCACCATTTTTGGCCCATATTTGCCCCATAGCTCCGCCGGTATCCAAGATAAGGCCACACTTTCTTCTGGCCATGGCTAGATGGCACTTGTGGCTAGATTTCTTCCATGCACCACTAATCGCTACCATGTCTGTGGCCGGAGCTATTCACGAAAGCGCCTCGCGCACTTGGTCGGATTTTTGGTCCAACTTCACCATTTTTGGCCCATATTTGCCCCATAGCTCCGCCGGTATCCAAGATAGCGCCACACTTTCTTCTGGCCATGGGTAGATGGCACTTGTGGCTAGATTTCTTCCATGCACCACTAATCGCTACCATGTCTGTGGCCGGAGCTATTCGACGAACAACCATCGCATTTACCTAGGTACTTTTTCGGATTTTTGGTCCAACTTGCACCATTTTTGGCCCATATTTGCCCCATAGCTCCGCCGGTATCCAAGATATGGCCACACTTTCTTCTGGCCATGGGTAGATGGCACTTGTGGCTAGATTTCTTCCATGCACCACTAATCGCTACCATGTCTGTGGCCGGAGCTATTCACGAAAACGCCTCGCGCACTTGGTCGGATTTTTGGTCCAACTTCACCATTTTTGGCCCATATTTGCCCCATAGCTCCGCCGGTATCCAAGATAGCGCCACACTTTCTTCTGGCCATGGCTAGATGGCACTTGTGGCTAGATTTCTTCCATGCACCACTAATCGCTACCATGTCTGTGGCCGGAGCTATTCGACGAACAACCATCGCATTCACCTTCTTCGGTGCACTTCTTCGGGAATTTGGTGCAACCAAGTTTTCACTATAACTTGGTCATTTTCCGTCCATCGGACATGCGGTTTTGGGTGTCGATACTTGACACCGCGCGCTACAATATGTTCCTCCACGACCATGTGGTCCGATGCTTCCAACAGGAGCTATTCGAGGAGTACCGATTTTTCACCATTAAAAATGCTCAATTTTGCACCAACTTTTGCCTATAACTCAGGCTGTATCGATCGGATCTTCAATCTTGAAAAAGTTTTGGATAGGTGGCACCAAATGCTACATTTCGTTCTTCCACGTCAACTTTGTCCCATGTCTAGCAAAAAAGTTATTCGCGAACCAAGTCCAGAACCCATGCAATGGCTGCCCTCATTGCATACATCACGGCGGTTAACTCTCGTTACTCTATACCGTGGACTTGGTACTTTTTCAGGCATTCGTTGCTACTTCTCGGTTCATGATATTCGTTTACGGTCTTCACTAGGGCATTTGGTACTGGGCTTCCCACTTTCTACTGATCGATCCATACTCACTTGCGTGCACCTAGCCTAGGAAGGTTTCCTATGGCTTCCCATCTTTCTACTGATCGATCCATACTCACTTGCGTGCACCTAGCCTAGGAAGGTTTCCTATGGCTTCCCATCTTTCTACTGATCGATCCATACTCACTTGCGTGCACCTAGCCTAGGAAGGTTTCCTATGGCTTCCCATCTTTCTACTGATCGATCCATACTCACTTGCGTGCACCTAGCCTAGGAAGGTTTCCTTGGGCTTCCCATCTTTCTACTGATCGATCCATACTCACTTGCGTGCACCTAGCCTAGGAAGGTTTCCTATGGCTTCCCATCTTTCTACTGATCGATCCATACTCACTTGCGTGCACCTAGCCTAGGAAGGTTTCCCTTTGGTACCGACTTCCATCTACGCACTCGATATAACCTAGGTACTTGGTACCGATGATGGTTAACACTCAAGCATTTCTTGCATCCTGCGTGCAAGGTACCAATTTTCACTTCTTAGGTACGTTTATGGGACCGCATTTATCCAATATCGCTCCGATGGCCTTTCGCATTATTTCATCCGATAGCCCTTGCCAAAAGCTACCAAAAGTTCCTTCACGGCCATGTGCTCCGACGCTTAGTTTAGGAAATATTCGAAAAAATTCATCTTAGGAAAAATTTTCTTATTGGAAAATCACCTTAAATCGATGGCCATTTTTTGGGCAAAAACTTTAACGTCTTCCCGACTTTGCGGGAATTGCGAATTTTAGGCACCCAGAGAAAATCTTTTACTTTAAGGGGGCGGCCGCGAAGTTGCCCAAAGTCTCGGACACAAAAATTCTCAAGTTCCCCACTCTAGTAAATCGCCCTATGAGTATCTCCTGGCCCGCGAGCTCTGCGAGCGGGCCAGCTTCGGCGATTTTTGCCTTTTCGCCTAGGCGGTTCTTCTACGAAATTGGTCCACAGCTTTTGCTCAGAAAGCTAGCATTTGTTGCAACAGTTAGGTACTTGGTACCACATTTTGGTATCCATTTGGGCATTTGTGGCAACTACTCGGTACTTTGGCCCACATTTCGCTCTACTCGGGCTTCTATGGTGGTACTTGTCGGTACTTCTGGCCAACTTAGGCCAATTGGGTGCAACTTGTGGGTACTCTGTGGGTACTTTAGGGCGTATTGTGTCTTTCGGGTGAACCTTCGCTATACTTCATGGGTACTGATGGCCAACTTAGGAACATTCAGTGCAACCTTTGGGCCTAAGGAAATTTGTCCAACTCTTTGGACTTAGAAAATTTTCTGGACTTAGAAAATTTTCTGGACTTGTAAAAATTTTCAAATGTTCAATTTGGCCCACATTTCGCTCTACTCGGGCCTCTATGGTGCTACTTGGCGGTACTTTTGGCCAACTTAGGCCAATTGGGTGCTCTTTGTGGGTACTCTATCGGTACTTTTGGCCAACTTAGGCCAATGGGGTGCTATATGTGGGTGCTCTATCGGTACTTTTGGCCATGTTAGGCCCATTCGGTGCTATTTGTGGGTACTCTATCGGTACTTTTGGCCATGTTAGGCCCATTCGGTGCTATTTGTGGGTACTCTATCGGTACTTTTGGCCAACTTAGGCCAACTCAGTGCTACTTGTGGGTACTCTATCGGTACTTTTGGCCATGTTAGGCCCACTCGGTGCTATTTGTGGGTACTCTATCGGTACTTTTGGCCAACTTAGGCCAATTGGGTGCTATTTGTGGGTACTCTATCGGTACTTTTGGCCAACATAGGCCAATTGGGTGCTACTTGTGGGTGCTCTATCGGTACTTTTGGCCAACTTAGGCCAACTGGGTGCTATTTGTGGGTACTCTATCGGTACTTTTGGCCAACTTAGGCCAACTCAGTGCTTCTTGTGGGTGCTCTATCGGTACTTTTGGCCAACTTAGGCCAACTGGGTGCTATTTGTGGGTACTCTATCGGTACTTTTGGCCAACTTAGGCCAACTCAGTGCTTCTTGTGGGTACTCTATCGGTACTTTTGGCCAACTTAGGCCCATTCGGTGCTATTTGTGGGTACTCTATCGGTACTTTTGGCCAACTTAGGCCAACTCAGTGCTACTTGTGGGTACTCTATCGGTACTTTTGGCCAACTTAGGCCAATTGGGTGCTCTTTGTGGGTGCTCTATCGGTACTTTGGGACATATTATGTCCTTCGGGTGAACCTTCTCGATACCTCATGGGTACTTGTGGCCAACTTAGGAAAATTCAGTGCAACCTATGGGCCTTTGGAAATTGTTCCAACACTTTGGACTTAGAAAATTTTCTGGACTTAGAAAATTTTTTGGACTTAGAAAAATTTTCAACTTCTGTATCTTCTTCATCATGTTCCATTTTGTGGGACTTAGAAAATTTTCTGGACTTAGAAAATTTTTTGGACTTAGGAAATTTTTCAACACTTGTAAAATTTTTGTTCCTTCTTTGAAGAAGAATACTTTCCACTATTAGCTTCTTTCTCTTTTTCTTCTTAGTTGTCTTCTTATTTTCGGTCCGAGAGCGCCGACACTTGTAAAATTATCTAAGTCCGAAGACTTTTGGAATGAACCAAAAGTCAACGAACACAATACATCAACCCTATCAACATCAAGTGGCAACCCGAAGGAAGCGCAGCGGCCAGCCCATGTACAACGCGAAGTTGTAGCATGCAACCGACCAACCGCTAACCTCCAACGGCACTCAATGTATTCGTTACACATGGGCGCACCTGCACCACACTGTCGTGACCATCCAACGAGCCGTCGGTTCGGTCGTGTGTTACAAGCACCCCATCACATAGGCATAGAGTCACCACACAGTGTTCTTCAACACTCTCGTCACATGGTGCAAGTCACGGTACGCACCACCAATGTGCACTGGTTGGCCAATTCCAGCACACACGGGGCGCGCACGCGCAAGCACTAACCACCAAGCATGGGTCGCCTGAGAGGATCGATGCGAACGCATCTCTACAACTTGAAGCTCCCAGCCTGTAGTCCCGTCGTTTGCGGGCGGTCGTAGGTGTCGAAACTAGTGATATCCACAGTCGGCAAGCTCGTCCACCGGTGTTCCCAACATGTATGGTACTAACACGTGCAGCGCGAACCCGCCCTTTGCGGCCTAGTAGTAAGCGGGGATGAGACGCCAGTGTGCCAATGGACAGCACGGACGGTTCTCGGAGGGTTGTTAGGCCCGCTAGCTTACGACCACCTAATGGGTATAAGAAGCGCTATCAGCTCGGATTGGATACGACCTTAGAGGCGTTCAGGCATAATCCAGCGGACGTAGCGTCATACCATAGTCCGTTCGAACTAGTATTGAGCCAGTGGTCCGTACCTGTGGTTCCTCTCGTACTGCACAGGAATTCCGTTAAGATAGCGACAAACAATGCACACCAGTAGGGTAAAACTAACCTGTCTCACGACGGTCTAAACCCAGCTCACGTTCCCTTGAAAGGGTGAACAATCCTACGCTTGGTAAATTTTGCTTTACAATGATAGGAAGAGCCGACATCGAAGGATCAAAAAGCCACGTCGCTATGAACGCTTGGCGGCCACAAGCCAGTTATCCCTGTCGAAGCCGGGCAAGCAGCCGGGCGACCCGTCATCAAATCGTCCGCTGCTCATGCTGGGAGCAGTCGCCAAGGGGTTCGAGCGGGTGATCCTGGATCGACTGAACGACCTCTTGGAGAACAGCGATGCTCCGCGACTGTCGCCAAGGCAGTACGGGTTCCGGCGCGGCCGTTCCACGATACAGGCCATCGAACGTGTGATCGAGAGTGGGCAGCACGCGAGGACGTTCCATCGCACCAACCAGCGGGATCCTCGATGTCTGGTGGTGGCAGCACTGGATGTCAGGAATGCCTTCAACTCCGCCAGTTGGGAGGCGATCGCGGCTGCCCTGCAGAAGCTGCAAGTTCCGGTAGCCCTCCAGAGAATGTTGCGCAGCTACTTCTCTGAGAGGAGGCTGGTGTATGAAACCAGCGAGGGACCAGTGCGGCGAACGGTCACGGCGGGCGTTCCACAGGGCTCAATCCTGGGCCCGACTCTGTGGAACGCCATGTACGACGGCGTGCTTCGGCTGGCGCTACCTGAGGGCGCTGAGGTGATCGGTTTTGCTGACGACGTCGTGGTGCTGGCGAGCGGGACGACACCGGAGGCGGCAACGCGGTTAGCTGAAACGGCGATTGGAATGATCAGCTCGTGGATGGCGCAACACCACCTGGAGCTTGCTCCGGCCAAGACCGAGCTGGTCATTGTTTCCACAATGCGGAGAGAACGCACCCGCGTTCCAGTGACGATCGACGGAGTGGAGAAGATGCCGACCCGCACGCTCAAGTACCTCGGGGTCATTCTTGAGGATCACTTGTCGTGGAGGCCACACGTTGAGCAGGCCACGTCGAAGGCGCTCCGTGTGGCGCAGGCCATCTCCAGGCTGCTTCGTAACCATGGCGGTCCTAAGTGTGCGAAGCGACGGTTGCTGTCATCGGTAGTGGACTCTA
>NW_026045167.1:122500-147500 GCF_943734845.2 Anopheles funestus
GAGGCCTACAACAAAATCAGTCACATTCCATTCGTTTCGAACCCGGGGCATAGCGAACCGATATATACGCAACAACACTTCACACACACACACACACGGATTGGGCAATTTACGGTCATTTTTGAATCAACGATGGCCCCCCCGAGCACGTTGTCCGAATATCACTCCAATAAGGACAACGAGTTCCGCTCGGCATCGTTTTGATTCGATCTCTCAACAACAACTCCCGGTCGACTTGGTCGACTTGGACCCACGATGTCTCCCCCCGAGCATGTCGAGCCAACTGCACCACTATTGTATTGGACAACATGTTCCCCTCGGGCATCGATGGGTTAATCATGCACCACTATTATAAAACCCTTTGACGTTTTCCCCCAAGCACGTTGATCCAGTATTACGACGGATACGGTCAACGAATTCTTGGACATCAAAGAGGTTTTCGATTGAATTTCCCCATGTTTCACAACGTACTCTTAGCGGTATCCTACGATACGTCTCACTCTATTTGTGTGTGTGCGCGTTTACGTGCGTGCGATTTATGCGGTTCACCCCTTTACTTTCAGCGCCCTGCGGTCCCAACAAAGGTCCCGAGCACGCCATTATGCACAGTGTGGAAGCGTGTTTCCCCCACGACACTAGACGGGCTGCTCGCCATAGTGTTCTATTGTGGCACGCTCCACCCTGAAGTTTGGTTTGTTGTATATCAAGGAATTGATAGGCACTCAAGAATGTGTGCATCGGCCGGGTTTAATCGTCCGACGCGCAATATGCGTTCAACTTATCGGTGTTCATGTGTCCTGCAGTTCACATTGTGACGCGCATTTAGCTGCGGTCTTCATCGATCCATGAGCCGAGTGATCCCCTGCCTAGGGTTTTATAGTAAGGTTCCCAATGTAACACAATCCCGGTGGTACGTCCAAAGACTAACTTTCTGACTAAGTTGTCTTTATTACCCAATAGTCCCAGGCCTTGTGACTTGTGGCTCATGTCTACGCCCATGGCCACCATTCGCTAAGATAGTTTTGAAGTCACTTTGAAGGCCCAGGAACAACTCTCTTAGCACATCGGTTAACCTGGCGCCGCAGTCAACTCATGTGCTTGGATCGGATCGAGCTATTGAGTATTGGACCTGCATACTCGCTCATCCGTATCCTTTGCGTACCGCCCCATGGCCCTTGTATGTCTGCACCACAGTTCCTGTTCGTTCCGTGCCTATGGCCGGATACGTATTGCACATCGGTTAACCTGACGCCGCAGTCAACTCATGTGCTTGGATCGGATCGAGCTATTGAGTATTGGGCCTGCATACTCGCTCATCCGTATCCTTTGCGTACCGCCCCATGGCCCTTGTATGTCTGCACCACAGTTCCTGTTCGTTCCGTGCCTATGGCCGGATACGTATTGCACATCGGTATACCTGTCGCTACTCAGGCAACTCGTGTGCGTGGATTGGATCGAGAACATGGTGTGTGCCCCATGTTATAATTGATAGTCCATATCCACTTTATAGGTTAAAGTCATAAGTTGTGATTGCACAACCATTCTTCATAAGAGTTTAATCACTCTTCAACTAACTTTCGTTCTGGTGTCTTGGTATCAAATCGCGTAAGACACAAGATTCTACTGGCCAAATAGAATCTAGCACATTGGTTAACCTGGCGCCGCAGTCAACTCATGTGCTTGGATCGGATCGAGCTATTGAGTATTGGGCCTGCATACTCGCTCATCCGTATCCTTTGCGT
Organism: Anopheles funestus; assembly: GCF_943734845.2. Lineage (NCBI taxonomy): Eukaryota > Metazoa > Arthropoda > Insecta > Diptera > Culicidae > Anopheles > Anopheles funestus. The sequence continues at coordinate 124,243 of NW_026045167.1, forward strand.
ACCGCCCCATGGCCCCGTCCTTAGAGTTAATGACTAGTAGGCTTAACTCTTTGTATGTCTGCACCACAGTTCCCGTTCGTTCCGTGCCGTGGCCGGATACGTATTGCACATCGGTATACCTGTCGCTACTCAGGCAACTCGTGTGCGTGGATTGGATCGAGCTCATGGGGTGTGTAGAGATTCCATGTTATAATTGCAAGTCCATATCCACTTTATAGGTTAAAGTCATAAGTTGTGATTGCACAACCATACTTCATAAGAGTTTAATAACTCTTCAACTAACTTTCGTTCTGGTGTCTTGGTATCAAATCGCTTAAGACACAAGATTCTACTGGCCAAATAGAATCTAGCACATTGGTTAACCTGGCGCCGCAGTCAACTCATGTGCTTGGATCGGATCGAGCTATTGAGTATTGGGCCTGCATACTCGCTCATCCGTATCCTTTGTGTACCGCCCCATGGCCCCGTCCTTAGAGTTAATGACTAATAGGCTTAACTCTTGTTTGTCTGCACCACAGTTCCCGTTCGTTCCGTGCCGTAGCCGGATACGTATTGCACACTAGTAGACACCGTAATCTGACGTATCTAACACACCACTATTGTAACTCGTCGTCGAAGGACCTTTCAAGTGCCTGATGGCCAGGGGAGCTCTTACACGGCACGGATACACAGTGATGCTCGCCCATCAAAGTGTACAACGATCGAGTTTGCTTAAGTGTCTGGGTACCTACACACCAGACACGATGCGATGGCCACGGATCCACACAAGGCACATCACATGCAGAAAGCTTTACCAGATTCTGACACATACCACACACATGCAACTCGTCGTCGAAGGGGCGTTCAAAGTGCCTTACGGCTAGGGGAGATCTAGCTCGGCACGGAGACACAGTGATGGTCGCCCATCAAAGTGTACAACGATCGAGTTTGCTTTCCGCGCAAGCGTTCTAAGTGTCTGGGTATCTAAGCACCAGACACAATGCAATGGCCACGGATCCACACAAGGCACATCACATGCAGAAAGCTTCACCAGATTCTGACACATACCACACTCTTGTAACTCGTCGTCGAAGGGGCGTTCAAAGTGCCTTACGGCTAGGGGGGATCTAGCACGGCACGGAGACACAGTGATGGTTGCCCATCAAAGTGTACAACGATCGAGTTTGCTTTCCGCGCAAGCGTTCTAAGTGTCTGGGTATCTAAGCACCAGACACAATGCAATGGCCACGGATCCACACAAGGCACATCACATGCAGAAAGCTTCACCAGATTCTGACACATACCACACACATGCAACTCGTCGTCGAAGGGGCGTTCAAGTGCCTTACGGCTAGGGGAGATCTAGCTCGGCACGGGGACACAGTGATGGTCACCCATCAAAGTGTACAACGAACGAGTTGGCTTTCAACAAATTCTGACACATAGCAAGCGAGCGACCGAGCTACACCGAAGGCAGCCCATGGTTGGTCACTCGCGGACGATCATCAGTAATGATCCTTCCGCAGGTTCACCTACGGAAACCTTGTTACGACTTTTACTTCCTCTAAATCATCAAGTTCGGTCAACTTCAGCCATGCCAGCTGCAGCTCACGAAGGAACCGCGGAAGGTAAGCCTCCAGAAACCTCACTAAATAATCCATCGGTAGTAGCGACGGGCGGTGTGTACAAAGGGCAGGGACGTAATCAGCACTAGCTAATGACTAGTGCTTACTAGAAATTCCAGGTTCATGGGGACCGTTGCAGTCCCCAATCCCGACTAGATGGGCATTTTAGTGATTTCCCGTTCCTCTCGGAATGGGGGCGCCTATTGGCGAGAACACGCTGCGACCCACATTGTAGCACGCGTGCAGCCCAGAACATCTAAGGGCATCACGGACCTGTTATCGCTCATTCTCAGCTTGCTAAACACAAGTTGTCCCGCTAAGCAGGGCAAACGTAGCCGACGACCGCCCGTGAAGGCGCCGCCCGGCTGTAACGTCAGGTGCGCCCGGAGGCGCACTGCTGACAGCGTTCTAGTTAGCATGTTTGAGTCACGTTCGTTATCGGAATTAACCAGACAAATCATTCCACGAACTAAGAACGGCCATGCACCACTACCCTTAAATTTGAGAAAGAGCTATCAATCTGTCTTACCTCGATAAGTTTGGACCTGGTAAATTTTCCCGTGTTGAGTCAAATTAAGCCGCAAGCTCCACTTCTTGTGGTGCCCTTCCGTCAATTCCTTTAAGTTTCAACTTTGCAACCATACTTCCCCCGGAACCCGATTTTGGTTTCCCGGAAGCGACTGAGAGCACCGAATAGGGGTAGCGTCTCCCAATTGCTAATTGGCATCGTTTACGGTTAGAACTAGGGCGGTATCTAATCGCCTTCGATCCTCTAACTTTCGTTCTTGATTAAAGAAAGCATCCATGGCAAACGCTTTCGCTTCAGTTGGTCCTACGACGGTCTACGAATTTCACCTCTCGCGCCGTAATACCAATGCCCCCAACTACTTCTGTTAATCATTACCTCTAGGTTTCTGACAAACCAACGAAATCGTATAAACCGAGGTCATATTCCATTATTCCATGCAAGATTATTCTCGGCCAACGCCAACCCCACGGGGGGGCCGGACGCTTTGTCTTAGCCTGCTTTGAGCACTCTAATTTGTTCAAGGTAAATGTGAGTATCTTGAGCACCATGAGGAGCCCGTGCCGGAGTTAACCGGTAGCACGGTACTCGTTCACAGAGTAACGCCCAAGTACACCATTGTGAGTCGCAGCCGTGAGCGCGCGCACGAACGGCCCCGGCGTGTAACCGGGCGCCCGTGGCGGTCACGTGTCTGGACGGGCAATCAACTTCGAACGTTTTAACCGCAACAACTTTAATATACGCTAGTGGAGCTGGAATTACCGCGGCTGCTGGCACCAGACTTGCCCTCCACTTGATCCTTGTTGAAGGATTTATACTCAACTCATTCCAATTATGGACCATCGTTAGAGAGGTCCATATTGTTATTTCTCGTCACTACCTCCCCGTACTGGGATTGGGTAATTTACGCGCCTGCTGCCTTCCTTGGATGTGGTAGCCATTTCTCAGGCTCCCTCTCCGGAATCGAACCCTGATTCCCCGTTACCCGTCGCAACCATGGTAGTCCTCTACACTACCATCAATAGTTGATAGGGCAGACATTTGAAAGATCTGTCGTCAGTCGACAAGCGACCATACGATCTGCGTCCTTATCCAGACTTCAACTCAAGCCGCCCGGAGGCGATTGGTTTAACTAATAAGTGCACCAGTTCAGCTACCCGCGAGGGCAACAGTCCCGGCATGTTGCATGTATTAGCTCTGGATTTTCCACAGTTATCCAAGTAACTAGTGGTAGGATGATCTTGTGAATTATAGCTGTTATACTGAGCCTTATGCGGTTTCACATTCATTTATGTTTGTACTTAGACATGCATGGCTTAACCTTTGAGACAAGCGTATATTACTGGTAGGATCAACCAGAATTCGTTCCACTACAGACACACACTCGCTTAGTGGGAAATAAATTTCCACACAACTCTCTCTCTCTAGAACCATATGGAATGGCTCTTTGGTGTTGGGTAAGGCACCAATTTGTTGGGGTGTAACGGTCACCACCAACTTTAAGTTTGTTAGGGCACAACGGAAACCACTAACTAAACTTTAGGAAACTAAATTTCCTCACACATTATCTCTCACCATATTAGCACTAGGTGCTATCCACGATTGTACAACGTTTCAACTCTTGAATCGACCGTAGGGCCGCGGAATTGCTTCCGGGCCCCTATTCTCGCTATTAATTGTTCATCTCTTTCAATACATCGAGTTCGTTCCATTGGGTAGTTCGCATGGCGAACGTTTTGATGCAGCCCCCTGGGGGACCACGGCACTTTACACCGGGTATGGTGTATGCGCAACCTACAGATAACAATAAACCCCTTATGCGTGTGTAAACCGATGTTGGGCTGCTCAACATCTTTCATGGTTACATCACTTGCACCAGAACCCACGGTGCCGATTTGGTAATATGTTGTACATTTACTCTCAAGATGTACGCTTCGGCCCCTTATTCAGGGGCTCAAGCTATTACCAGCAAGAACAATCCTCATCCAGACTTGAACTCGAAACACCCGGAGGCGAACGGTTTAACTAATAAGTGCACCAGTCTTGAATCCATGCGTCGGTGGAAACAATGCCGGCGTGTTGCATGTATTAGCTCTGAACTTAGCGAGTGATTGCCTTGCAGCTGTCATACTGAGCGTAGAGCGTGATTATCGCTCACTTGAACCATGTTGAATGGCTCTTTGGTGTAGGGTAAGGCACCAATTTGTTGGGGCACAACGAAACCACCAACTTAAGACTTGCTTATAGGCATTTCAACGTTTTCAACTCTTAAATCGACCGTGTTTCATTATCATCTCTTCTTCTTATTAAATGCATCGAGTTCGTTCCATTGGGTAGTTCGCGTGGCGAACGGTTTGATGCAGCCCCCCGGGGGGGACCACGGCACTTTACACCGGGCATGGTGTATGCGCAACCTACAGATCACCAATATATTTGTGATCGATAATGCACACTTCTTACACGACTGACCAGTCGACAGCGCTGCCTTCCTATTATGCGTGTGTAAACCGATGTTGGGCTGCTCAACATCTTTCACGGTTACATCACTTGCACCCGAACCCATGGTGCCGATTTGGTAATATGTTGTACATGGTCTCAAGATGTACGCTTCGACCCCTTATTCAGGGGCTCAAGCTATTACCAGCAAGAACAATCCTCATCCAGACTTGAACTCGAAACACCCGGAGGCGAACGGTTTAACTAATAAGTGCACCAGTCTTGAATCCATGCGTCGGTGGAAACAATGCCGGCATGTTGCATGTATTAGCTCTGAACATAGCGAGTGATTGCCTTGTAGCTGTCGAACTGAGCGTAGAATGTGATTATCGCTCACTTGAAAGGGTCAAGCCCTTTCGAGTCGTCCGGTTTTTACGCCAGACGACTCGGTTCACCATCTTTCGGGAAGGGACCGTCTCGGTCGCAAGCTGCTCCGGTCCCCAAACAACCTGCGACAAATGATAGGAAATGCCGACATCAATACGTGTTCAGTTTGGTTTATCGCTCATAGGTCTTTTTGACCATCGATCCCTGATTATAACTCTCAATTAAACAGTCAGGAGAGTAAGGCATGCCCATCGATATCTCATCGACAGGCGATACCGCAAGAACGGCCAACGACACATCAGGTGATCGATTATTGCTACGACTTTTGCTTAATCGTTTCCACTCCTTAGAGAAAGAAACCCCCGGGGACCGTCTCGGTCGCAAGCTGCTCCGGTCCCTAAACAACCTGCGACAAATGATAGGAAATGCCGACATCAATATGTGTTCAGTTTGGTTTATCGCTCATTGGTCTGTTTGACCATCGATCCCTGATTAAACTCTCAGTAATCCAGTCGGGAGAGTAAGGCATGCCCATCGATATCTCATCGACAGGCGATACCGCTTGAACGGCCAACGACACATCAGAGGATCGTATCTTGCTACAACTTTTGCTTAATCGTTTCTTCTCCTTGGAGAAAGAAACCCCCGGGGACCGTCTCGGTCGCAAGCTGCTCCGGTCCCTAAACAACCTGCGACAAATGATAGGAAATGCCGACATCAATACGTGTTCAGTTTGGTTTATCGCTCATTGGTCTTGTTTGACCATCGATCCCTGATTAATACTCTCAATTAGAAGGTCGGTAGAGTAAGGCATGCCCATCGATATCTCATCGACAGGCGATACCGCATGAACGGCCAACGACACATCAGAGGATCGTATCTTGCTACAACTCTTGCTTAATAGTTTCCACTCCTTGGAGAAAGAAACCCCCGGGGACCGTCTCGGCCGCAAGTTGCTCCGGTCCCTAAACAACCTGCGGCATCAAATGATAGGAAAAGCCGACATCAATACGTGTTCAGTTTGGTTTATCGCTCATAGGTCTGTTTGACCATCGATCCTAGAATTCAACTTTCGAGTAAGGCATGCCCGTCGATATCTCATCGATAGGCGATACCGGTAGAACGGCCAACGACACACATCTAGGATCGCATTTACTCTTCCTTGGATGGATAACCAATACCCTAGGACCGTTTCATCGCGAGCTGCTCCGGTCCTCAAACAACTCGCGAACCACCGATAGGATGATATTAGGAATGGCCGACTTTCATCCTTTAACTCTCAGTTCTGCTTACCAAAACATAGGTACTTGGACCTTAAAGACCACTATATGTTCCCCGATCGGGGGCAATCGGAACGTCTATCCATCATCAACATCGTTTCACTCATTCCGAACCACCAAATTGGACAGACAGTACCATATTCACCAACCGATTGCTTCAACTTCGCAAACTGTATGGTAAGTTCTACTAATTTCACATCTTACCATCGACTAATAGTGCATAAATCCACTTGGAAATCACTTTTCCTTGGTCCTCGGACCTTTTACGACAACGTCCAACAAATATCCGAAGTCGTTTCCCAACTTAGACCAAGCATTTCGTATCTTTACTTCTAATCGATTTTTTCTCGCATAATTGACGATCAAAATCTAAAAACCACATTTTGAGCCAGAAGCAGTCGTCCGATCGTCCTGGGGGTAGTCTCAATCGATTTAGAAGGGTCCAATTCATAAAGATACATACTCAGTCAAAATCATGCTTCTGGCTCACCTACCCCCTATATAGTAAACGAAAGCGTACAGGCGTGGAAAACGTGCCATTTTTCTCCATCACGGACTTTTTTTTTCTCGTTGCACCGACTCTAGTAAAAAAGTGAAATTTTTTACTAGTTACCAACTTTTGCAAATTATCATCGGATATCACTTTTTATGGTCTATAGTAAGTTCTTATCACGTTTTAGTAGTTTTTGAAAAAAAAATTTTTTTGAACTTTTCAAAATTTTTCAAAACAAAGTTTTTGTAGGCGGTTTTGTGTATGGAGGGTTACTAGTCTCGGGGTCACTGTTTGACCAAAAAACCACTATATATCATTCGAAAGGTAATTTCAAGGGCTACAAAAAATTGTTCTACGGCACCCCCCTCCGACGTCTAGTATTCGAGTTATTGGCCAAAAACCATCACTTGAGCGATTTTTCGTTCAGGGTACCCGACTCTAGTAAAAAAGTGAAATTTTTCTCGATTGACCAAGTGTTGCAAATGACCATCGGATTTCACTTTTTATGGTCTATAGTGAGTTCTGATCACGATTTGGTACTTTTTGAAAAAATTTTTTTGACGCACTTTTCAAAATTTTGCAAAACCAAAACTTTTTAGGCGGTTTTGTGTATGGAGGGTTACTAGTCTCGGGGTCACTGTTTGACCAAAAAACCACTATATATCATTCGAAAGGTAATTTCAAGGGCTACAAAAAATTGTTCCACGACACCCCCCTGCGACGTCTGGTATTCGAGTTATTAGCCAAAAACCGCAACTTAAGCGGTTTTTCGTCCAGGGTACCCGACTCTAGTAAAATGATGCGATTTTTACTAGTCTAGGGAACTTTTTGGCCAAAAATCAAGTATATGTCATTCGATAGATAATTTCAAGGGCTACCAAAAATTGTTCCACGACACCCCCCTGCGACGTCTGGTATTCGAGTTATTAGCCAAAAACCGCAACTTAAGCGGTTTTTCGTCCAGGGTACCCGACTCTAGTAAAATGATGCGATTTTTACTAGTCTAGGGAACTTTTTGGCCAAAAATCAAGTATATGTCATTCGATAGATAATTTCAAGGGCTACCAAAAATTGTTCCACGACACCCCCCTGCGACGTCTAGTATTCGAGTTATTAGCCAAAAACCGCAATTATAGCGGTTTTTCGTCCAGGGTACCCGACTCTAGTAAAATGATGCGATTTTTACTAGTCTAGGGAACTTTTTGGCCAAAAATCAAGTATATGTCATTCGATAGATAATTTCAAGGGCTACCAAAAATTGTTCCACGACACCCCCCTGCGACGTCTAGTATTCGAGTTATTAGCCAAAAACCATTCATACTTGAGCATTTTGCTCATTTTGCCTGTACGGGTACCGGGGACTAGTAAAATCAGGCCAATTTTACTAGAGTAGGGGTCCTTTTTGGTCAAAAAAACAACTTTTGCTCGTTCGATAGGGAATCGATAGGGCAACAAAAAATCGTTCTACGACCCCCCCTTCCGATGTCTAGTATTCGAGTTATGGGCCAAAAACAGTTTATAGCTAATTTTTCACTCGATTTTTCACCAAGTATCGCACATTACTCCGGTTCTATACATTGGATCGTCAATCTTTAAGATTTTATGGGTAGTTCCAACTGTTTGCTACATTTCATCCATACATCACCAACCGATTCAATGTCTGTGCTAGAAGTTATTAGAGGAATAAAAAAATTTACCCTTGGCTTTGGACCGTACAATTTTACCCATTTTTGGCCCATATTTGCCCCATAGCTCCGCCGGTATCCAAGATATGGCCACACTTTCTTCTGGCCATGGGTAGATGGCACTTGTGGCTAGATTTCTTCCATGCACCACTAATCGCTACCATGTCTGTGGCCGGAGCTATTCGACGAACAACCATCGCATTTACCTAGGTACTTTTTCGGATTTTTGGTCCAACTTGCACCATTTTTGGCCCATATTTGCCCCATAGCTCCGCCGGTATCCAAGATATGGCCACACTTTCTTCTGGCCATGGGTAGATGGCACTTGTGGCTAGATTTCTTCCATGCACCACTAATCGCTACCATGTCTGTGGCCGGAGCTATTCGACGAACAACCATCGCATTTACCTAGGTACTTTTTCGGATTTTTGGTCCAACTTGCACCATTTTTGGCCCGTATTTGCCCCATAGCTCCGCCGGTATCCAAGATATGGCCACACTTTCTTCTGGCCATGGGTAGATGGCACTTGTGGCTAGATTTCTTCCATGCACCACTAATCGCTACCATGTCTGTGGCCGGAGCTATTCACGAAAGCGCTTCGCGCACTTGGTCGGATTTTTGGTCCAACTTGCACCATTTTTGGCCCATATTTGCCCCATAGCTCCGCCGGTATCCAAGATATGGCCACACTTTCTTCTGGCCATGGCTAGATGGCACTTGTGGCTAGATTTCTTCCATGCACCACTAATCGCTACCATGTCTGTGGCCGGAGCTATTCGACGAACAACCATCGCATTTACCTAGGTACTTTTTCGGATTTTTGGTCCAACTTGCACCATTTTTGGCCCGTATTTGCCCCATAGCTCCGCCGGTATCCAAGATATGGCCACACTTTCTTCTGGCCATGGGTAGATGGCACTTGTGGCTAGATTTCTTCCATGCACCACTAATCGCTACCATGTCTGTGGCCGGAGCTATTCACGAAAGCGCTTCGCGCACTTGGTCGGATTTTTGGTCCAACTTGCACCATTTTTGGCCCATATTTGCCCCATAGCTCCGCCGGTATCCAAGATATGGCCACACTTTCTTCTGGCCATGGCTAGATGGCACTTGTGGCTAGATTTCTTCCATGCACCACTAATCGCTACCATGTCTGTGGCCGGAGCTATTCACGAAAGCGCCTCGCGCACTTGGTCGGATTTTTGGTCCAACTTCACCATTTTTGGCCCATATTTGCCCCATAGCTCCGCCGGTATCCAAGATATGGCCACACTTTCTTCTGGCCATGGGTAGATGGCACTTGTGGCTAGATTTCGTCCATGCACCACTAATCGCTACCATGTCTGTGGCCGGAGCTATTCGACGAACAACCATCGCATTTACCTAGGTACTTTTTCGGATTTTTGGTCCAACTTGCACCATTTTTGGCCCATATTTGCCCCATAGCTCCGCCGGTATCCAAGATATGGCCACACTTTCTTCTGGCCATGGGTAGATGGCACTTGTGGCTAGATTTCTTCCATGCACCACTAATCGCTACCATGTCTGTGGCCGGAGCTATTCACGAAAGCGCCTTGCGCACTTGGTCGGATTTTTGGTCCACCTGGCACCATTTTTGGCCCATATTTGCCCCATAGCTCCGCCGGTATCCAAGATAGCGCCACACTTTCTTCTGGCCATGGGTAGATGGCACTTGTGGCTAGATTTCTTCCATGCACCACTAATCGCTACCATGTCTGTGGCCGGAGCTATTCACGAAAGCGCCTCGCGCACTTGGTCGGATTTTTGGTCCAACTTGCACCATTTTTGGCCCATATTTGCCCCATAGCTCCGCCGGTATCCAAGATATGGCCACACTTTCTTCTGGCCATGGGTAGATGGCACTTGTGGCTAGATTTCTTCCATGCACCACTAATCGCTACCATGTCTGTGGCCGGAGCTATTCACGAAAGCGCCTCGCGCACTTGGTCGGATTTTTGGTCCAACTTGCACCATTTTTGGCCCATATTTGCCCCATAGCTCCGCCGGTATCCAAGATATGGCCACACTTTCTTCTGGCCATGGGTAGATGGCACTTGTGGCTAGATTTCTTCCATGCACCACTAATCGCTACCATGTCTGTGGCCGGAGCTATTCACGAAAGCGCCTTGCGCACTTGGTCGGATTTTTGGTCCACCTGGCAACATTTTTGGCCCATATTTGCCCCATAGCTCCGCCGGTATCCAAGATAGCGCCACACTTTCTTCTGGCCATGGGTAGATGGCACTTGTGGCTAGATTTCTTCCATGCACCACTAATCGCTACCATGTCTGTGGCCGGAGCTATTCGACGAACAACCATCGCATTTACCTAGGTACTTTTTCGGATTTTTGGTCCAACTTGCACCATTTTTGGCCCATATTTGCCCCATAGCTCCGCCGGTATCCAAGATATGGCCACACTTTCTTCTGGCCATGGCTAGATGGCACTTGTGGCTAGATTTCTTCCATGCACCACTAATCGCTACCATGTCTGTGGCCGGAGCTATTCACGAAAGCGCCTTGCGCACTTGGTCGGATTTTTGGTCCAACTTGCACCATTTTTGGCCCATATTTGCCCCATAGCTCCGCCGGTATCCAAGATATGGCCACACTTTCTTCTGGCCATGGCTAGATGGCACTTGTGGCTAGATTTCTTCCATGCACCACTAATCGCTACCATGTCTGTGGCCGGAGCTATTCGACGAACAACCATCGCATTTACCTAGGTACTTTTTCGGATTTTTGGTCCAACTTGCACCATTTTTGGCCCATATTTGCCCCATAGCTCCGCCGGTATCCAAGATATGGCCACACTTTCTTCTGGCCATGGCTAGATGGCACTTGTGGCTAGATTTCTTCCATGCACCACTAATCGCTACCATGTCTGTGGCCGGAGCTATTCGACGAACAACCATCGCATTCACCTTCTCGTTGCACTTCTTCGGGAATTTGGTGCAACCAAGTTTTCACTATAACTTGGTCATTTTCCGTCCATCGGACATGCGGTTTTGGGTGTCGATACTTGACACCGCGCGCTACAATATGTTCCTCCACGACCATGTGGTCCGATGCTTCCAACAGGAGCTATTCGAGGAGTACCGATTTTTCACCATTAAAAATGCTCAATTTTGCACCAACTTTTGCCTATAACTCAGGCTGTATCGATCGGATCTTCAATCTTGAAAAAGTTTTGAATAGGTGGCATCAAATGCTACATTTCGTTCTTCCACGTCAACTTTGTCCGATGTCTAGCAAAAAAGTTATTCGCGAACCAAGTCCAGAACCCATGCAATGGCTGCCCTCATTGCATACATCACGGCGGTTAACTCTCGTTACTCTATACCGTGGACTTGGTACTTTTTCAGGCATTCGTTGCTACTTCTCGGTTCATGATATTCGTTTACGGTCTTCACTAGGGCATTTGGTGCTCCTTATCGGTTCATGATATTCGTTTACGGTCTTCACTAGGGCATTTGGTGCTCCTTATCGGTTCATGATATTCGTTTACGGTCTTCACTAGGGCATTTGGTGCTCCTTATCGGTTCATGATATTCGTTTACGGTCTTCACTAGGGCATTTGGTGCTCCTTATCGGTTCATGATATTCGTTTACGGTCTTCACTAGGGCATTTGGTGCTCCTTCTCGGTTCATGATATTCGTTTACGGTCTTCACTAGGGCATTTGGTGCTCCTTATCGGTTCATGATATTCGTTTACGGTCTTCACTAGGGCATTTGGTGCTCCTTATCGGTTCATGATATTCGTTTACGGTCTTCACTAGGGCATTTGGTGCTCCTTATCGGTTCATGATATTCGTTTACGGTCTTCACTAGGGCATTTGGTGCTCCTTCTCGGTTCATGATATTCGTTTACGGTCTTCACTAGGGCATTTGGTACTGGGCTTCCCACTTTCTACTGATCGATCCATACTCACTTGCGTGCACCTAGCCTAGGAAGGTTTCCTATGGCTTCCCATCTTTCTACTGATCGATCCATACTCACTTGCGTGCACCTAGCCTAGGAAGGTTTCCTATGGCTTCCCATCTTTCTACTGATCGATCCATACTCACTTGCGTGCACCTAGCCTAGGAAGGTTTCCTTGGGCTTCCCATCTTTCTACTGATCGATCCATACTCACTTGCGTGCACCTAGCCTAGGAAGGTTTCCTATGGCTTCCCATCTTTCTACTGATCGATCCATACTCACTTGCGTGCACCTAGCCTAGGAAGGTTTCCTATGGCTTCCCATCTTTCTACTGATCGATCCATACTCACTTGCGTGCACCTAGCCTAGGAAGGTTTCCTTGGGCTTCCCATCTTTCTACTGATCGATCCATACTCACTTGCGTGCACCTAGCCTAGGAAGGTTTCCTATGGCTTCCCATCTTTCTACTGATCGATCCATACTCACTTGCGTGCACCTAGCCTAGGAAGGTTTCCTTGGGCTTCCCATCTTTCTACTGATCGATCCATACTCACTTGCGTGCACCTAGCCTAGGAAGGTTTCCTTGGGCTTCCCATCTTTCTACTGATCGATCCATACTCACTTGCGTGCACCTAGCCTAGGAAGGTTTCCTTGGGCTTCCCATCTTTCTACTGATCGATCCATACTCACTTGCGTGCACCTAGCCTAGGAAGGTTTCCTATGGCTTCCCATCTTTCTACTGATCGATCCATACTCACTTGCGTGCACCTAGCCTAGGAAGGTTTCCTATGGCTTCCCATCTTTCTACTGATCGATCCATACTCACTTGCGTGCACCTAGCCTAGGAAGGTTTCCTATGGCTTCCCATCTTTCTACTGATCGATCCATACTCACTTGCGTGCACCTAGCCTAGGAAGGTTTCCTATGGCTTCCCATCTTTCTACTGATCGATCCATACTCACTTGCGTGCACCTAGCCTAGGAAGGTTTCCTTGGGCTTCCCATCTTTCTACTGATCGATCCATACTCACTTGCGTGCACCTAGCCTAGGAAGGTTTCCTATGGCTTCCCATCTTTCTACTGATCGATCCATACTCACTTGCGTGCACCTAGCCTAGGAAGGTTTCCTATGGCTTCCCATCTTTCTACTGATCGATCCATACTCACTTGCGTGCACCTAGCCTAGGAAGGTTTCCTATGGCTTCCCATCTTTCTACTGATCGATCCATACTCACTTGCGTGCACCTAGCCTAGGAAGGTTTCCTATGGCTTCCCATCTTTCTACTGATCGATCCATACTCACTTGCGTGCACCTAGCCTAGGAAGGTTTCCTTGGGCTTCCCATCTTTCTACTGATCGATCCATACTCACTTGCGTGCACCTAGCCTAGGAAGGTTTCCTATGGCTTCCCATCTTTCTACTGATCGATCCATACTCACTTGCGTGCACCTAGCCTAGGAAGGTTTCCCTTTGGTACCGACTTCCATCTACGCACTCGATATAACCTAGGTACTTGGTACCGATGATGGTTAACACTCAAGCATTTCTTGCATCCTGCGTGCAAGGTACCAATTTTCACTTCTTAGGTACGTTTATGGGACCGCATTTATCCAATATCGCTCCGATGGCCTTTCGCATTATTTCATCCGATAGCCCTTGCCAAAAGCTACCAAAAGTTCCTTCACGGCCATGTGCTCCGACGCTTAGTTTAGGAAATATTCGAAAAAATTCATCTTAGGAAAAATTTTCTTATTGGAAAATCACCTTAAATCGATGGCCATTTTTTGGGCAAAAACTTTAACGTCTTCCCGACTTTGCGGGAATTGCGAATTTTAGGCACCCAGAGAAAATCTTTTACTTTAAGGGGGCGGCCGCGAAGTTGCCCAAAGTCTCGGACACAAAAATTCTCAAGTTCCCCACTCTAGTAAATCGCCCTATGAGTATCTCCTGGCCCGCGAGCTCTGCGAGCGGGCCAGCTTCGGCGATTTTTGCCTTTTCGCCTAGGCGGTTCTTCTACGAAATTGGTCCACAGCTTTTGCTCAGAAAGCTAGCATTTGTTGCAACAGTTAGGTACTTGGTACCACATTTTGGTATCCATTTGGGCATTTGTGGCAACTACTCGGTACTTTGGCCCACATTTCGCTCTACTCGGGCTTCTATGGTGGTACTTGTCGGTACTTCTGGCCAACTTAGGCCAATTGGGTGCAACTTGTGGGTACTCTGTGGGTACTTTAGGGCGTATTGTGTCTTTCGGGTGAACCTTCGCTATACTTCATGGGTACTGATGGCCAACTTAGGAACATTCAGTGCAACCTTTGGGCCTAAGGAAATTTGTCCAACTCTTTGGACTTAGAAAATTTTCTGGACTTAGAAAATTTTCTGGACTTGTAAAAATTTTCAAATGTTCAATTTGGCCCACATTTCGCTCTACTCGGGCCTCTATGGTGCTACTTGGCGGTACTTTTGGCCAACTTAGGCCAATTGGGTGCTCTTTGTGGGTACTCTATCGGTACTTTTGGCCAACTTAGGCCAATGGGGTGCTATATGTGGGTGCTCTATCGGTACTTTTGGCCATGTTAGGCCCATTCGGTGCTATTTGTGGGTACTCTATCGGTACTTTTGGCCATGTTAGGCCCATTCGGTGCTATTTGTGGGTACTCTATCAGTACTTTTGGCCAACTTAGGCCAACTCAGTGCTACTTGTGGGTACTCTATCGGTACTTTTGGCCATGTTAGGCCCACTCGGTGCTATTTGTGGGTACTCTATCGGTACTTTTGGCCAACTTAGGCCAATTGGGTGCTATTTGTGGGTACTCTATCGGTACTTTTGGCCAACATAGGCCAATTGGGTGCTACTTGTGGGTGCTCTATCGGTACTTTTGGCCAACTTAGGCCAACTGGGTGCTATTTGTGGGTACTCTATCGGTACTTTTGGCCAACTTAGGCCAACTCAGTGCTACTTGTGGGTGCTCTATCGGTACTTTTGGCCAACTTAGGCCAACTGGGTGCTATTTGTGGGTACTCTATCGGTACTTTTGGCCAACTTAGGCCAACTCAGTGCTTCTTGTGGGTACTCTATCGGTACTTTTGGCCAACTTAGGCCCATTCGGTGCTATTTGTGGGTACTCTATCGGTACTTTTGGCCAACTTAGGCCAACTCAGTGCTACTTGTGGGTACTCTATCGGTACTTTTGGCCAACTTAGGCCAATTGGGTGCTCTTTGTGGGTGCTCTATCGGTACTTTGGGACATATTATGTCCTTCGGGTGAACCTTCTCGATACCTCATGGGTACTTGTGGCCAACTTAGGAAAATTCAGTGCAACCTATGGGCCTTTGGAAATTGTTCCAACACTTTGGACTTAGAAAATTTTCTGGACTTAGAAAATTTTCTGGACTTAGAAAATTTTTTGGACTTAGAAAAATTTTCAACTTCTGTATCTTCTTCATCATGTTCCATTTTGTGGGACTTAGAAAATTTTCTGGACTTAGAAAATTTTTTGGACTTAGGAAATTTTTCAACACTTGTAAAATTTTTGTTCCTTCTTTGAAGAAGAATACTTTCCACTATTAGCTTCTTTCTCTTTTTCTTCTTAGTTGTCTTCTTATTTTCGGTCCGAGAGCGCCGACACTTGTAAAATTATCTAAGTCCGAAGACTTTTGGAATGAACCAAAAGTCAACGAACACAATACATCAACCCTATCAACATCAAGTGGCAACCCGAAGGAAGCGCAGCGGCCAGCCCATGTACAACGCGAAGTTGTAGCATGCAACCGACCAACCGCTAACCTCCAACGGCACTCAATGTATTCGTTACACATGGGCGCACCTGCACCACACTGTCGTGACCATCCAACGAGCCGTCGGTTCGGTCGTGTGTTACAAGCACCCCATCACATAGGCATAGAGTCACCACACAGTGTTCTTCAACACTCTCGTCACATGGTGCAAGTCACGGTACGCACCACCAATGTGCACTGGTTGGCCAATTCCAGCACACACGGGGCGCGCACGCGCAAGCACTAACCACCAAGCATGGGTCGCCTGAGAGGATCGATGCGAACGCATCTCTACAACTTGAAGCTCCCAGCCTGTAGTCCCGTCGTTTGCGGGCGGTCGTAGGTGTCGAAACTAGTGATATCCACAGTCGGCAAGCTCGTCCACCGGTGTTCCCAACATGTATGGTACTAACACGTGCAGCGCGAACCCGCCCTTTGCGGCCTAGTAGTAAGCGGGGATGAGACGCCAGTGTGCCAATGGACAGCACGGACGGTTCTCGGAGGGTTGTTAGGCCCGCTAGCTTACGACCACCTAATGGGTATAAGAAGCGCTATCAGCTCGGATTGGATACGACCTTAGAGGCGTTCAGGCATAATCCAGCGGACGTAGCGTCATACCATAGTCCGTTCGAACTAGTATTGAGCCAGTGGTCCGTACCTGTGGTTCCTCTCGTACTGCACAGGAATTCCGTTAAGATAGCGACAAACAATGCACACCAGTAGGGTAAAACTAACCTGTCTCACGACGGTCTAAACCCAGCTCACGTTCCCTTGAAAGGGTGAACAATCCTACGCTTGGTAAATTTTGCTTTACAATGATAGGAAGAGCCGACATCGAAGGATCAAAAAGCCACGTCGCTATGAACGCTTGGCGGCCACAAGCCAGTTATCCCTGTAGTCTGAGCGAAACCTCCGAAGTGAACGGACGTGTTTTTCGAGCGCTCCCGTGCGAATTTGCGAAAAAGTGCGTTTAAAGCGAATTAGTTCGAGATTTACCCACAGGTGGCGCTGGTGTTGTTCGGAAGAGTATTCCCCAGCCCCCCCCCACTCGAACCATATCGATACGAGCGTTTTTGAGGAAAACGTGAAATATTTCACGAAATATTTCATGAAATATTTCAACCTTGAAATATTTCAAAAGAGGACAAAATTTCCTTTCCGGGGAGCCGTCGGACGCCCGGATCGGACAAGTGGTTCTGGAGATATAGGGGATTGAAAAAGTTTGATAAGTAGTTCGATAACTGTTATCGAACTCCAACACCGAGTTATCAAACTTCCGGACAAATCCTTTAAAGTGGGATATCTCGGTAACCCCTCGGGCTAGAGGGACGTCCGGGGTATCGGTGGATAGGTCTCGGAGTGGAGCACCGGATCGTCACCCCCCCGCCCCTCCCATATCCACCCCCTCCCCCTCAGGAGGGAAAAACCAGTGTTTTTCTAGTGTCCGGTTGGTATTGCCCTCTAAAAGTGCGCGAATCGGTTAAAAAAATATTGCAGAACATTAAGTGAGATTATCCCGATTCGATGAAGTGGTCTGCCGTTTCTGTGCGTTAAAAAACAACGGAGATATTAGCACCCAAAGTTGGAGGTTTTTCGCGTTTCCGGTTTTGACTCTCGCCATACAATTTGTATGGGATTTTCCGGGGACCAGTTTTTCGTGAATAACTTCGTCAATTCTTGACGGATTTTCAAAAATAAAACATCAAAAGACGCGTATTAAAAAGACGCATCCAACGGTGTTAAGTTTGTGCGTGTGTGTGTATGCCACCGGAAGTGGTGCCCAAAAAACTAGTGTTTTTTAGTGTCCGGTTGGTATTGCCCTCTAAAAGTGAGCGAATCGATTCAAAAACATTGTAAAACGTTAAGTGAGAACGTCCCGATTCGATGAAGTGGTCTGCCGTTTCTGTGCGTTGAAAAACAACGGAGATATTAGCGCCCAAAGTTGGAGGTTTTTCGCGTTTCCGGTTTCATTTCCGGCCATACAATTTGTATGGGATTTTCCGGGGACCAGTTTTTCGTGAATAACTTCGTCAATTCTTGACGGATTTTCAAAAATAAAACATCAAAAGACGCGTATCAAAAAGACGCATCCAACGGTGTTAAGTTTGTGCGTGTGTGTGTATGCCACCGGAAGTGGTGCCCAAAAAACTAGTGTTTTTTAGTATCCGGTTGGTATTGCCCTCTAAAAGTGCGCGAATCGATTTAAAAACATTGTAAAACGTTGAGTGAGAACGTCCCGATTCGATGAAGTGGTCTGCCGTTTCTGTGCGTTGAAAAACAACGGAGATATTAGCGCCCAAAGTTGGAGGTTTTTCGCGTTTCCGGTTTCAAAAAGTGCGTGTAAAATCCACCACGTGTTTTCGGGCGACATCTTGAAGATTTGGCAAAGTGGAAGGCCAATATTATTTAATTAGTTATTAAATTTTTGAAATTTAATAACTCGGTCGGTTGGCCACCTGGCCATTGGCCACCTGGCCACTTGGATTTTGGCATCCGGCCCTCGATTGGGGTCCTTTACACGTGTGCCAAGTCCCCCCCCGCTACTCCCAAAAACCAGGGAGTTTTTTCCGGCCCGGTTTTTGAATTTTCAAAAATCAACCCTGCAACCTGGCGCGGGTTTAATCATCGTAACAGGAGTGGCCCATCGGGACTCACCCGGGAAAATTGGCCGCAGGCCGATCGGACCGGAATTAGCCCGGAAACCGGCGAAAAGGCGAAAAAAAGGGGGTTTTTCGGGTTTTTGGAGGCCAGTTTCCTCCCACCACCCCCTCGATCCACCCACCATCGGATAGGGCTTGGCCGGGCGCGTCGATCGATCCGTGGATCGCCAGGATCGGTCCATAAACGGCTGAGTTCTGCTATCTGGAAAAATCCTTTGGTGGTGTTAGTGTGCGAGTGCATTAGTGTTAGTGCGAAAACATTTTTATTGCACAACTTCGAGAAAAGTGGACCGATTGCGACGTTTAGCACTTCGTTGGACGCGTCTCGGCAAGACGCGTCGATACGTGCCTTCAACGGGTCAATCGGGCCCATAGTGCGGTGGCCAGAGTGCCGGACATTTTGACCGTGTGTGTGTGAAAATCGGTGGCCAAAACGTGCACCACTCCGTCAGTTTTCGTCGGATCCGGACGTGCGACACCTCCCTGGAATCGTCTTCGCGAGAGCCAGCTCTTGCCGTACCAGGGGGGGCGATCCAGTGAACGGCCCCGGAACTGGGTTTTGTGTGTGCGTGTGTGTGAGCGGAATTTTCATTTGTGCACCGTTTCGGAACCGCTGGTCCGATTTCGAAGTCCGGCACCTCGTTGCAAATGCGCCGACGAGACGCAGCTGTTGCCGTTGTTTCGGAGGCGATCCATTGAGCGGATCGGAAGATCAATTTTTAGACGAGTTAAACGCTGATTTTTGGTAAGTTTGAGAGTCCCATCAGTACCGGAACACGAGGACGCATCGACCAAAATTTTCCGGCAGTCGATCGGACCGGAAACAGCCTGGAAACCAGCGAAAAGGCGGAAAAAAGGGGGTTTTTCGGGTTTTTGGAGGCCAGTTTCCTCCCACCACCCCCTCGATCCACCCACCATCGGATAGGGCTCGGTCGGGCGCGTCGATCGATCCGTGGATCGCCAGGATCGGTTCATAAACGGCTGAGTTCTGCTATCTGGAAAAATCCGTTTGGTGGTGTTAGTGTGCGAGTGCATTAGTGTTAGTGCGGAAAAACATTTTATTGCACAACTTCGTGAAAAGTGGACCGATTGGGACGTCCAGCACTTCGTTCGAAGCGTCTCGGCAAGACGCGTCGATACGTGTCTTCAACGGGTCAATCGGGCCCATAGTGCGGTGGCCAGAGTGCGGGACATATTCGACCGTGTGTGTGTGAAAATCGGTGGCCAAAACGTGCACCACTTCGTCAGTTTTCGTCGGATCCGGACGTGCGACACCTCCCTGGAATCGTCTTCGCGAGAGCCAGCTTTTGCCGTACCAGGGGGGGCGATCCAGTGAACGGCCCCGGAACTGGGTTTTGTGTGTGTGTGTGTGCGAGCGGAGTTTTCATTTGTGCACCGTTTCGGAACCGCTGGTCCGATTTGGACGTCCGACACCTCGTTGGATTCGTCTCGGCGAGACCTACTTGCTGCCATCAATCCGGAGTCGATCAACGGAGAGGCAAGTAAGTCGATTCTTTTTCATTAGGGTTTGCTTGGCACCTGGGGAAGCCAAGCACCATGGACGGTGCAAGGTCTTTGCGGTCGAGGACCTTGTCGACGGACGAGAGGGTTGCGCCGACGAATCGTCCTTCATTGCAGCCGCGTGTGCTGCTTACGAAGTCGTCGATGCCGGTCGTCAAGGAGACGACCTCTACCGGTTCTGCAGCGCAACGCGACGAGGAGATGCGCGAGCTTCGTCGCACCAACGAGGAGCTGCGGGCCATGCTCGCCAAGCTGCAAGAGGAGCTGTCCCTCTTCCGGGTCCAGATGGCGTCAGCAGAAGCGAATGCTCGTCGCGATGCGGAGGTGGCACTCTCGGCGGCTGTACGTCGGGAGGAAATAGCGGCGGCGGAAATCGCCGCACTTCGAGAGGCACAACGGCTGGATCGTGAGGCTCATCGGCGCGAGCGTGACGCGCTTAATGAGCTCATTTTGCAGGTGGTCGGAGGTCAGCAGCAGCTGGGCGAGCCGATACGCGCCTCTGTGGCTTATTCGCCGACCCCAATGCCACGGCGTCGGATGGAGCAGCAGCAGAGTGAGCAGCAGCGTGGGCAGCAGCAGCAGCAGCGGCAGCGACAGCAGGTTGCGGTGACGGCTATGGTGGAGCCGTCTCCGGACCAGGATGGCGGCTCCTGGACTGAGGTGGTGCGCCGTAAGCCGGCACGTCAATCAGCGAGCATGCAGCAGCAGCAGCAGCAGCAGCAGCAGCAGCAGTGGCCGCAGCTGCAACAACAACGGGCGAAGGTCCAGCGACAGGCGGTTGCAGGACCATCGTCACAGCAGCCCCAACAACAGCAGGGGCAACAGGCTTGGCGTAGCCAGCCTGCAACACGACGAGGCGGAAGGCGTCAACGGCAGCGAAAGACTAAGCCGGACGCAATTGAGATCGCTCCAGCTGAGGGACAAACCTGGACCGAGGTTTACCAGGTTGTGCGTGGGGCTCCAGAGATGGTGAAGTATGCAGATGCCCTTGGAGTCGGACGACGCACCACACGCTCCCGACTTGTTATGGAGCTGAAGGAGAGCGCGAATGCTGCAGAGGTGCTGCAGTGCATCCAAGACGTGTGCGCGAAGGCGGAACTGCCGGCATCAGCACGCTTGGTGACTCCCACGGTCGACATCCGGATGGACGCGGTCGACCCTTTAGCGGAGGAGTCACACGTGGCGAAGGCACTCTCCGAGCTATGCCAGCACACCGTGGAGGAGACTTCGGTTCGGCTGCGACCAGCGTGGGACGGCACGAAGGTGGCGATAGCGCGGGTGACAACGAAGGCGGCAGAGGAGCTGGACGGGAAGTTTGTCAAAATCAAGTACACGTCCTGCCTGATCCGGAAGGTGGCTCCAATGCAGACGCGGCAGCAACGTTGTTACAAGTGTCTGGAGATGGGACACGTCCGGGCAGCGTGCACGAGCGAGGTCGATCGCTCGGCCAGCTGCATTCGATGCGGGAAGACAGATCATCAGGCGAAGAGCTGCACGGCGGAGGTGTGCTGTGCCGTGTGCAGCGGCCCGCATCCGGTCGGTCATCTGACGTGCCGGCGCTAAAGGTGCTGCAGATCAACCTTGGGCGGAGCAGGACAGCTCAGGACCTGCTGATGCAGACGGCTCGCGAGCTGGATGTTCAGGTGGTGCTCGCCTGTGAGCTGTATCGGCCGCCTCGAGATGATCCGCGATGGGCTGTTGATGAGGAGTTGAGCGTGGCGATCGTCGCAACGGGGGCTTACCCCATCCAGCGTCTGTGGGGAAGCGTCGTCCCGGGATTGGTGGTTGCCACGATAGCGGGAGTCACTTTCGCCAGCTGCTACGTGTCGCCCAGCAGTGGTTCGGAAGACTTCGAGGAGTTTCTTGGTGCGGTGGAGGTGTCGCTGGTGGGACATACAACATCAGTCCTGGCTGGGGACTTCAACGCCTGGAACGAGGAGTGGGGGAGTGCGCGCACTACCCGGAAGGGGCAGGAGCTCCTAAGCGTGGTGGAGCAGCTGGCGCTGCAGACGCTGAACCGTGGCAACGTGCCCACCTTCAAGGGCAACGGGGTTGCGCGGGAAAGCGTCATCGACGTCTCCTTCGCCAGCCAATCCATTGTGCGGCCGGACTCATGGCGCGTGCTTAACCGCTTCTCCGGCAGCGATCACGAGTACATCGAGTTTCATGTGGAGGTTCCGGGTCAACGGAACAAGCGACGTGGCCAGCAGCACCAAAGCCAAGCAGCAGCCAGTGACGGGACAGCCAGGCATGCCGGAACTCGGTGGAAGACGACGCAGTTCGTCCGGAAGAGCTTTGACATCGCCCTCACAGTCGGCCGCTTCGGACAGGTCGACACTCCGGAGGGGCTGGTTGGCGGACTCACTCGGGCGTGCGATGAGACCATGGAGAGAGTACACGGGGCTACCTTCCACCGCAAGCCCCAGGTGTACTGGTGGTCTCCGGACATCGAGCGCTTGAGGGAAGAGTGCGAAGCAGCGGAGGCAGCCCATCGCCGGGCTCAACCGTCGGAGCGTGCTGCGACGTCTGCCGGACTGCAGGACTGTCGTCGTTTGCTGCAGGCCAGTATCCAGAACAGCAAGGAGAGCAGCCTTCAAGAGCTGATTGACGGCGTCGAGGCTGAGGTGTTCGGTCTTGGGTACAAGGTTGTGCGAGCGAAGCTTCGCGGCCGGGCGCCACCGGAAACGGACCGCGCTGTTCTTGGTCCGATCGTCGACGCCTTGTTCCCGGAGCATCCAGCGTTCGAGTGGCCGGACATCGAAGCGAGCACCGCCTCACAAGTCGCTCTGAGGCCGGTCACGAGCTCGGAGGTCCTGCTACTGGCTGAGCGGATGGCGTCGTCCAAGGCGCCAGGGTTGGACGGCATCCCCAACACTGCAGCGAAGGCAGCGATGCGGATGCACCCGGAGGTCTTCGTGGACGTGTACAACCAGCTGCTCGAGCGA
>NW_026045167.1:155000-180000 GCF_943734845.2 Anopheles funestus
TCGCGTAAGACACAAGATTCTACTGGCCAAATAGAATCTAGCACATTGGTTAACCTGGCGCCGCAGTCAACTCATGTGCTTGGATCGGATCGAGCTATTGAGTATTGGGCCTGCATACTCGCTCATCCGTATCCTTTGCGTACCGCCCCATGGCCCCGTCCTTAGAGTTAATGACTAGTAGGCTTAACTCTTTGTATGTCTGCACCACAGTTCCCGTTCGTTCCGTGCCGTGGCCGGATACGTATTGCACATCGGTATACCTGTCGCTACTCAGGCAACTCGTGTGCGTGGATTGGATCGAGCTCATGGGGTGTGTAGAGATTCCATGTTATAATTGCAAGTCCATATCCACTTTATAGGTTAAAGTCATAAGTTGTGATTGCACAACCATACTTCATAAGAGTTTAATAACTCTTCAACTAACTTTCGTTCTGGTGTCTTGGTATCAAATCGCATAAGACACAAGATTCTACTGGCCAAATAGAATCTAGCACATTGGTTAACCTGGCGCCGCAGTCAACTCATGTGCTTGGATCGGATCGAGCTATTGAGTATTGGGCCTGCATACTCGCTCATCCGTATCCTTTGCGTACCGCCCCATGGCCCCGTCCTTAGAGTTAATGACTAATAGGCTTAACTCTTTGTATGTCTGCACCACAGTTCCCGTTCGTTCCGTGCCGTGGCCGGATACGTATTGCACAACAGTAGATACCATCACCTGACGTATCTAACACACCACTATTGTAACTCGTCGTCGAAGGACCTTTCAAGTGCCTGATGGCCAGGGGAGCTCTTACACGGCACGGAGACACAGTGATGCTCGCCCATCACAGTGTACAACGATCGAGTTTGCTTAAGTGTCTGGGTACCTACACACCAGACACAATGCAATGGCCACGGATCCACACAAGGCACATCACATGCAGAAAGCTTCACCAGATTATGACACATACCACACTCTTGTAACTCGTCGTCGAAGGGGCGTTCAAAGTGCCTTACGGCTAGGGGAGATCTAGCACGGCACGGAGACACAGTGATGGTTGCCCATCAAAGTGTACAACGATCGAGTTTGCTTTCCGCGCAAGCGTTCTAAGTGTCTGGGTACCTACACACCAGACACAATGCAATGGCCACGGATCCACACAAGGCACATCACATGCAGAAAGCTTCACCAGATTATGACACATACCACACTCTTGTAACTCGTCGTCGAAGGGGCGTTCAAAGTGCCTTACGGCTAGGGGAGATCTAGCACGGCACGGAGACACAGTGATGGTTGCCCATCAAAGTGTACAACGATCGAGTTTGCTTTCCGCGCAAGCGTTCTAAGTGTCTGGGTACCTACACACCAGACACAATGCAATGGCCACGGATCCACACAAGGCACATCACATGCAGAAAGCTTCACCAGATTCTGACACATACCACACTCTTGTAACTCGTCGTCGAAGGGGCGTTCAAAGTGCCTTACGGCTAGGGGGGATCTAGCACGGCACGGAGACACAGTGATGGTCACCCATCAAAGTGTACAACGATCGAGTTTGCTTTCCGCGCAAGCGTTCTAAGTGTCTGGGTATCTAAGCACCAGACACAATGCAATGGCCACGGATCCACACAAGGCACATCACATGCAGAAAGCTTCACCAGATTCTGACACATACCACACACATGCAACTCGTCGTCGAAGGGGCGTTCAAGTGCCTTACGGCTAGGGGAGATCTAGCTCGGCACGGGGACACAGTGATGGTCACCCATCAAAGTGTACAACGAACGAGTTGGCTTTCAACAAATTCTGACACATAGCAAGCGAGCGACCGAGCTACACCGAAGGCAGCCCATGGTTGGTCACTCGCGGACGATCATCAGTAATGATCCTTCCGCAGGTTCACCTACGGAAACCTTGTTACGACTTTTACTTCCTCTAAATCATCAAGTTCGGTCAACTTCAGCCATGCCAGCTGCAGCTCACGAAGGAACCGCGGAAGGTAAGCCTCCAGAAACCTCACTAAATAATCCATCGGTAGTAGCGACGGGCGGTGTGTACAAAGGGCAGGGACGTAATCAGCACTAGCTAATGACTAGTGCTTACTAGAAATTCCAGGTTCATGGGGACCGTTGCAGTCCCCAATCCCGACTAGATGGGCATTTTAGTGATTTCCCGTTCCTCTCGGAATGGGGGCGCCTATTGGCGAGAACACGCTGCGACCCACATTGTAGCACGCGTGCAGCCCAGAACATCTAAGGGCATCACGGACCTGTTATCGCTCATTCTCAGCTTGCTAAACACAAGTTGTCCCGCTAAGCAGGGCAAACGTAGCCGACGACCGCCCGTGAAGGCGCCGCCCGGCTGTAACGTCAGGTGCGCCCGGAGGCGCACTGCTGACAGCGTTCTAGTTAGCATGTTTGAGTCACGTTCGTTATCGGAATTAACCAGACAAATCATTCCACGAACTAAGAACGGCCATGCACCACTACCCTTAAATTTGAGAAAGAGCTATCAATCTGTCTTACCTCGATAAGTTTGGACCTGGTAAATTTTCCCGTGTTGAGTCAAATTAAGCCGCAAGCTCCACTTCTTGTGGTGCCCTTCCGTCAATTCCTTTAAGTTTCAACTTTGCAACCATACTTCCCCCGGAACCCGATTTTGGTTTCCCGGAAGCGACTGAGAGCACCGAATAGGGGTAGCGTCTCCCAATTGCTAATTGGCATCGTTTACGGTTAGAACTAGGGCGGTATCTAATCGCCTTCGATCCTCTAACTTTCGTTCTTGATTAAAGAAAGCATCCATGGCAAACGCTTTCGCTTCAGTTGGTCCTACGACGGTCTACGAATTTCACCTCTCGCGCCGTAATACCAATGCCCCCAACTACTTCTGTTAATCATTACCTCTAGGTTTCTGACAAACCAACGAAATCGTATAAACCGAGGTCATATTCCATTATTCCATGCAAGATTATTCTCGGCCAACGCCAACCCCACGGGGGGGCCGGACGCTTTGTCTTAGCCTGCTTTGAGCACTCTAATTTGTTCAAGGTAAATGTGAGTATCTTGAGCACCATGAGGAGCCCGTGCCGGAGTTAACCGGTAGCACGGTACTCGTTCACAGAGTAACGCCCAAGTACACCATTGTGAGTCGCAGCCGTGAGCGCGCGCACGAACGGCCCCGGCGTGTAACCGGGCGCCCGTGGCGGTCACGTGTCTGGACGGGCAATCAACTTCGAACGTTTTAACCGCAACAACTTTAATATACGCTAGTGGAGCTGGAATTACCGCGGCTGCTGGCACCAGACTTGCCCTCCACTTGATCCTTGTTGAAGGATTTATACTCAACTCATTCCAATTATGGACCATCGTTAGAGAGGTCCATATTGTTATTTCTCGTCACTACCTCCCCGTACTGGGATTGGGTAATTTACGCGCCTGCTGCCTTCCTTGGATGTGGTAGCCATTTCTCAGGCTCCCTCTCCGGAATCGAACCCTGATTCCCCGTTACCCGTCGCAACCATGGTAGTCCTCTACACTACCATCAATAGTTGATAGGGCAGACATTTGAAAGATCTGTCGTCAGTCGACAAGCGACCATACGATCTGCGTCCTTATCCAGACTTCAACTCAAGCCGCCCGGAGGCGATTGGTTTAACTAATAAGTGCACCAGTTCAGCTACCCGCGAGGGCAACAGTCCCGGCATGTTGCATGTATTAGCTCTGGATTTTCCACAGTTATCCAAGTAACTAGTGGTAGGATGATCTTGTGAATTATAGCTGTTATACTGAGCCTTATGCGGTTTCACATTCATTTATGTTTGTACTTAGACATGCATGGCTTAACCTTTGAGACAAGCGTATATTACTGGTAGGATCAACCAGAATTCGTTCCACTACAGACACACACTCGCTTAGTGGGAAATAAATTTCCACACAACTCTCTCTCTCTAGAACCATATGGAATGGCTCTTTGGTGTTGGGTAAGGCACCAATTTGTTGGGGTGTAACGGTCACCACCAACTTTAAGTTTGTTAGGGCACAACGGAAACCACTAACTAAACTTTAGGAAACTAAATTTCCTCACACATTATCTCTCACCATATTAGCACTAGGTGCTATCCACGATTGTACAACGTTTCAACTCTTGAATCGACCGTAGGGCCGCGGAATTGCTTCCGGGCCCCTATTCTCGCTATTAATTGTTCATCTCTTTCAATACATCGAGTTCGTTCCATTGGGTAGTTCGCATGGCGAACGTTTTGATGCAGCCCCCTGGGGGACCACGGCACTTTACACCGGGTATGGTGTATGCGCAACCTACAGATAACAATAAACCCCTTATGCGTGTGTAAACCGATGTTGGGCTGCTCAACATCTTTCATGGTTACATCACTTGCACCAGAACCCACGGTGCCGATTTGGTAATATGTTGTACATTTACTCTCAAGATGTACGCTTCGGCCCCTTATTCAGGGGCTCAAGCTATTACCAGCAAGAACAATCCTCATCCAGACTTGAACTCGAAACACCCGCAGGCGAACGGTTTAACTAATAAGTGCACCAGTCTTGAATCCATGCGTCGGTGGAAACAATGCCGGCGTGTTGCATGTATTAGCTCTGAACTTAGCGAGTGATTGCCTTGCAGCTGTCATACTGAGCGTAGAGCGTGATTATCGCTCACTTGAACC
The DNA here is from genome assembly GCF_943734845.2 of Anopheles funestus. NCBI lineage: Eukaryota > Metazoa > Arthropoda > Insecta > Diptera > Culicidae > Anopheles > Anopheles funestus. Next base: position 159,674 of record NW_026045167.1, read on the forward strand.
ATGTTGAATGGCTCTTTGGTGTAGGGTAAGGCACCAATTTGTTGGGGCGTAACGGTCACCACCAACTTAAGACTTGCTTATAGGTATTTCAACGTTTTCAACTCTTAAATCGACCGTGTTTCATTATCATCTCTTCTTCTTATTAAATGCATAGAGTTCGTTCCATTGGGTAGTTCGCGTGGCGAACGGTTTGATGCAGCCCCCCGGGGGGGACCACGGCACTTTACACCGGGCATGGTGTATGCGCAACCTACAGATCACCAATATATTTGTGATCGATAATGCACACTTCTTACACGACTGACCAGTCGACAGCGCTGCCTTCCTATTATGCGTGTGTAAACCGATGTTGGGCTGCTCAACATCTTTCACGGTTACATCACTTGCACCCGAACCCATGGTGCCGATTTGGTAATATGTTGTACATGGTCTCAAGATGTACGCTTCGACCCCTTATTCAGGGGCTCAAGCTATTACCAGCAAGATCAATCCTCATCCAGACTTGAACTCGAAACACCCGGAGGCGAACGGTTTAACTAATAAGTGCACCAGTCTTGAATCCATGCGTCGGTGGAAACAATGCCGGCATGTTGCATGTATTAGCTCTGAACATAGCGAGTGATTGCCTTGTAGCTGTCGAACTGAGCGTAGAATGTGATTATCGCTCACTTGAAAGGGTCAAGCCCTTTCGAGTCGTCCGGTTTTTACGCCAGACGACTCGGTCCACCATCTTTCGGGATACAAGTTGACTAAGTGGTACCACTACACTTATCAACTTTCGATTTGGTAATCCTCATCCAGCTTCCTTTCTGGAGGTCCCGAGGATTACCAATTGGGCTGTCATACTGAGCTCATATATTGGAGATCGATAATGCACACTTCTTACACGACTGACCAGTCGACAGCGCTGCCTTCCTATTATGCGTGTGTAAACCGATGTTGGGCTGCTCAACATCTTTCACGGTTACATCACTTGCACCAGAACCCATGGTGCCGATTTGGTAATATGTTGTACATGGTCTCAAGATGTACGCTTCGACCCCTTAAGGGCTCAAGCTATTACCAGCAAGATCAATCCTCATCCAGACTTGAACTCGAAACACCCGGAGGCGAACGGTTTAACTAATAAGTGCACCAGTCTTGAATCCATGCGTCGGTGGAAACAATGCCGGCGTGTTGCATGTATTAGCTCTGAACTTAGCGAGTGATTGCCTTGCAGCTGTCATACTGAGCGTAGAGCGTGATTATCGCTCACTTGAACCATGTTGAATGGCTCTTTGGTGTAGGGTAAGGCACCAATTTGTTGGGGCGTAACGGTCACCACCAACTTAAGACTTGCTTATAGGTATTTCAACGTTTTCAACTCTTAAATCGACCGTGTTTCATTATCATCTCTTCTTCTTATTAAATGCATAGAGTTCGTTCCATTGGGTAGTTCGCGTGGCGAACGGTTTGATGCAGCCCCCCGGGGGGGACCACGGCACTTTACACCGGGCATGGTGTATGCGCAACCTACAGATCACCAATATATTTGTGATCGATAATGCACACTTCTTACACGACTGACCAGTCGACAGCGCTGCCTTCCTATTATGCGTGTGTAAACCGATGTTGGGCTGCTCAACATCTTTCACGGTTACATCACTTGCACCCGAACCCATGGTGCCGATTTGGTAATATGTTGTACATGGTCTCAAGATGTACGCTTCGACCCCTTATTCAGGGGCTCAAGCTATTACCAGCAAGATCAATCCTCATCCAGACTTGAACTCGAAACACCCGGAGGCGAACGGTTTAACTAATAAGTGCACCAGTCTTGAATCCATGCGTCGGTGGAAACAATGCCGGCATGTTGCATGTATTAGCTCTGAACATAGCGAGTGATTGCCTTGTAGCTGTCGAACTGAGCGTAGAATGTGATTATCGCTCACTTGAAAGGGTCAAGCCCTTTCGAGTCGTCCGGTTTTTACGCCAGACGACTCGGTTCACCATCTTTCGGGAAGGGACCGTCTCGGTCGCAAGCTGCTCCGGTCCCTAAACAACCTGCGACAAATGATAGGAAATGCCGACATCAACACGTGTTCAGTTTGGTTTATCGCTCATAGGTCTTTTTGACCATCGATCCCTGATTATAACTCTCAATTAAACAGTCAGGAGAGTAAGGCATGCCCATCGATATCTCATCGACAGGCGATACCGCAAGAACGGCCAACGACACATCAGGTGATCGATTATTGCTACGACTTTTGCTTAATCGTTTCCACTCCTTAGAGAAAGAAACCCCCGGGGACCGTCTCGGTCGCAAGCTGCTCCGGTCCCTAAACAACCTGCGACAAATGATAGGAAATGCCGACATCAATACGTGTTCAGTTTGGTTTATCGCTCATTGGTCTGTTTGACCATCGATCCCTGATTAAACTCTCAGTAATCCAGTCGGGAGAGTAAGGCATGCCCATCGATATCTCATCGACAGGCGATACCGCTTGAACGGCCAACGACACATCAGAGGATCGTATCTTGCTACAACTTTTGCTTAATCGTTTCTTCTCCTTGGAGAAAGAAACCCCCGGGGACCGTCTCGGCCGCAAGCTGCTCCGGTCCCTAAACAACCTGCGGCATCAAATGATAGGAAAAGCCGACATCAATACGTGTTCAGTTTGGTTTATCGCTCATTGGTCTTGTTTGACCATCGATCCCTGATTAATACTCTCAATTAGAAGGTCGGTAGAGTAAGGCATGCCCATCGATATCTCATCGACAGGCGATACCGCATGAACGGCCAACGACACATCAGAGGATCGTATCTTGCTACAACTCTTGCTTAATAGTTTCCACTCCTTGGAGAAAGAAACCCCCGGGGACCGTCTCGGCCGCAAGTTGCTCCGGTCCCTAAACAACCTGCGGCATCAAATGATAGGAAAAGCCGACATCAATACGTGTTCAGTTTGGTTTATCGCTCATAGGTCTGTTTGACCATCGATCCTAGAATTCAACTTTCGAGTAAGGCATGCCCGTCGATATCTCATCGATAGGCGATACCGGTAGAACGGCCAACGACACACATCTAGGATCGCATTTACTCTTCCTTGGATGGATAACCAATACCCTAGGACCGTTTCATCGCGAGCTGCTCCGGTCCTCAAACAACTCGCGAACCACCGATAGGATGATATTAGGAATGGCCGACTTTCATCCTTTAACTCTCAGTTCTGCTTACCAAAACATAGGTACTTGGACCTTAAAGACCACTATATGTTCCCCGATCGGGGGCAATCGGAACGTCTATCCATCATCAACATCGTTTCACTCATTCCGAACCACCAAATTGGACAGACAGTACCATATTCACCAACCGATTGCTTCAACTTCGCAAACTGTATGGTAAGTTCTACTAATTTCACATCTTACCATCGACTAATAGTGCATAAATCCACTTGGAAATCACTTTTCCTTGGTCCTCGGACCTTCTACGACAACGTCCAACAAATATCCGAAGTCGTTTCCCAACTTAGACCAAGCATTTCGTATCTTTACTTCTAATCGATTTTTTCTCTCATAATTGACGATCAAAATCTAAAAACCACATTTTGAGCCAGAAGCAGTCGTCCGATCGTCCTGGGGGTAGTCTCAATCGATTTAGAAGGGCCCAATTCATAAAGATACGTACTCAGTCAAATTCATGCTTCTGGCTCACCTACCCCCTATATAGAAAACGAAAGCGTACAGGCGTGGAAAACGTGCCATTTTTCTCCATCACGGACTTTTTTTTTCTCGTTGCACCGACTCTAGTAAAAAAGTGAAATTTTTTACTAGTTACCAACTTTTGCAAATTATCATCGGATATCACTTTTCATGGTCTATAGTAAGTTCTTATCACGTTTTAGTAGTTTTTGAAAAAAAAATTTTTTTGAACTTTTCAAAATTTTTCAAAACAAAGTTTTTGTAGGCGGTTTTGTGTATGGAGGGTTACTAGTCTCGGGGTCACTGTTTGACCAAAAAACCACTATATATCATTCGAAAGGTAATTTCAAGGGCTACAAAAAATTGTTCTACGGCACCCCCCTCCGACGTCTAGTATTCGAGTTATTGGCCAAAAACCATCACTTGAGCGATTTTTCGTTCAGGGTACCCGACTCTAGTAAAAAAGTGAAATTTTTCTCGATTGACCAAGTGTTGCAAATGATCATCGGATTTCACTTTTTATGGTCTATAGTGAGTTCTGATCACGATTTGGTACTTTTTGGAAAAATTTTTTTGACGCACTTTTCAAAATTTTGCAAAACCAAAACTTTTTAGGCGGTTTTGTGTATGGAGGGTTACTAGTCTCGGGGTCACTGTTTGACCAAAAAACCACTATATATCATTCGAAAGGTAATTTCAAGGGCTACAAAAAATTGTTCTACGGCACCCCCCTCCGACGTCTAGTATTCGAGTTATTGGCCAAAAACCGCAACTATAGCGGTTTTTCGTACAGGGTACCCGACTCTAGTAAAATGATGCGATTTTTACTAGTCTAGGAACTTTTTGGTCAAAAAATCAAGTATATGTCATTCGATAGATAATTTCAAGGGCTACCAAAAATTGTTCCACGACACCCCCCTGCGACGTCTAGTATTCGAGTTATTAGCCAAAAACCGCAACTTAAGCGGTTTTTCGTCCAGGGTACCCGACTCTAGTAAAATGATGCGATTTTTACTAGTCTAGGGAACTTTTTGGCCAAAAATCAAGTATATGTCATTCGATAGATAATTTCAAGGGCTACCAAAAATTGTTCCACGACACCCCCCTGCGACGTCTAGTATTCGAGTTATTAGCCAAAAACCGCAATTATAGCGGTTTTTCGTCCAGGGTACCCGACTCTAGTAAAATGATGCGATTTTTACTAGTCTAGGGAACTTTTTGGCCAAAAATCAAGTATATGTCATTCGATAGATAATTTCAAGGGCTACCAAAAATTGTTCCACGACACCCCCCTGCGACGTCTAGTATTCGAGTTATTAGCCAAAAACCGCAATTATAGCGGTTTTTCGTCCAGGGTACCCGACTCTAGTAAAATGATGCGATTTTTACTAGTCTAGGGAACTTTTTGGCCAAAAAATCAAGTATATGTCAATCGATAGATAATTTCAAGGGCTACCAAAAATTGTTCTAAGACACCCCCCTGCGACGTCTAGTATTCGAGTTATGGGCCAAAAACCATTCATACTTGAGCATTTTGCTCATTTTGCCTGTACGGGTACCGAGGACTAGTAAAATCAGGCCAATTTTACTAGAGTAGGGGTCCTTTTTGGTCAAAAAAACAACTTTTGCTCGTTCGATAGGGAATCGATAGGGCAACAAAAAATCGTTCTACGACCCCCCCTTCCGATGTCTAGTATTCGAGTTATGGGCCAAAAACAGTTTATAGTTAATTTTTCACTCGATTTTACACCAAGTATCGCACATTACTCCGGTTCTATACATTGGATCGTCAATCTTTAAGATTTTATGGGTAGTTCCAACTGTTTGCTGCATTTCATCCATACATTACCAACCGATTCAATGTCTGTGCTAGAAGTTATTAGAGGAATAAAAAAATTTACCCTTGGCTTTGGACCGTACAAGTTTACCCATTTTTGGCCCGTATTTGCCCCATAGCTCCGCCGGTATCCAAGATATCGCCACACTTTCTTCTGGCCATGGCTAGATGGCACTTGTGGCTAGATTTCTTCCATGCACCACTAATCGCTACCATGTCTGTGGCCGGAGCTATTCGACGAACAACCATCACATTTACCTAGGTACTTTTTCGGATTTTTGGTCCAACTTGCACCATTTTTGGCCCATATTTGCCCCATAGCTCCGCCGGTATCCAAGATATGGCCACACTTTCTTCTGGCCATGGGTAGATGGCACTTGTGGCTAGATTTCTTCCATGCACCACTAATCGCTACCATGTCTGTGGCCGGAGCTATTCACGAAAGCGCCTCGCGCACTTGGTCGGATTTTTGGTCCAACTTCACCATTTTTGGCCCATATTTGCACCATAGCTCCGCCGGTATCCAAGATATGGCCACACTTTCTTCTGGCCATGGCTAGATGGCACTTGTGGCTAGATTTCTTCCATGCACCACTAATCGCTACCATGTCTGTGGCCGGAGCTATTCACGAAAGCGCCTCGCGCACTTGGTCGGATTGTTGGTCCAACTTGCACCATTTTTGGCCCATATTTGCCCCATAGCTCCGCCGGTATCCAAGATATGGCCACACTTTCTTCTGGCCATGGGTAGATGGCACTTGTGGCTAGATTTCTTCCATGCACCACTAATCGCTACCATGTCTGTGGCCGGAGCTATTCGACGAACAACCATCGCATTTACCTAGGTACTTTTTCGGATTTTTGGTCCAACTTGCACCATTTTTGGCCCATATTTGCCCCATAGCTCCGCCGGTATCCAAGATATGGCCACACTTTCTTCTGGCCATGGCTAGATGGCACTTGTGGCTAGATTTCTTCCATGCACCACTAATCGCTACCATGTCTGTGGCCGGAGCTATTCACGAAAGCGCCTCGCGCACTTGGTCGGATTTTTGGTCCAACTTCACCATTTTTGGCCCATATTTGCCCCATAGCTCCGCCGGTATCCAAGATATGGCCACACTTTCTTCTGGCCATGGGTAGATGGCACTTGTGGCTAGATTTCTTCCATGCACCACTAATCGCTACCATGTCTGTGGCCGGAGCTATTCGACGAACAACCATCGCATTTACCTAGGTACTTTTTCAGATTTTTGGTCCAACTTGCACCATTTTTGGCCCATATTTGCCCCATAGCTCCGCCGGTATCCAAGATATGGCCACACTTTCTTCTGGCCATGGGTAGATGGCACTTGTGGCTAGATTTCTTCCATGCACCACTAATCGCTACCATGTCTGTGGCCGGAGCTATTCACGAAAGCGCCTCGCGCACTTGGTCGGATTTTTGGTCCAACTTCACCATTTTTGGCCCATATTTGCCCCATAGCTCCGCCGGTATCCAAGATATGGCCACACTTTCTTCTGGCCATGGGTAGATGGCACTTGTGGCTAGATTTCTTCCATGCACCACTAATCGCTACCATGTCTGTGGCCGGAGCTATTCGACGAACAACCATCGCATTCACCTTCTCGTTGCACTTCTTCGGGAATTTGGTGCAACCAAGTTTTCACTATAACTTGGTCATTTTCCGTCCATCGGACATGCGGTTTTGGGTGTCGATACTTGACACCGCGCGCTACAATATGTTCCTCCACGACCATGTGGTCCGATGCTTCCAACAGGAGCTATTCGAGGAGTACCGATTTTTCACCATTAAAAATGCTCGTTTTTGCACCAACTTTTGCCTTTAACTCAGGCTGTATCGATCGGATCTTCAATCTTGAAAAAGTTTTGGATAGGTGGCACCAAATGCTACATTTCGTTCTTCCACGTCCACTTTGTCCGATGTCTAGCAAAAAAGTTATTCGCGAACCAAGTCCAGAACCCATGCAATGGCTGCCCTCATTGCATACATCACGGCGGTTAACTCTCGTTACTCTATACCGTGGACTTGGTACTTTTTCAGGCATTCGTTGCTACTTCTTGGTTCATGATATTCGTTTACGGTCTTCACTAGGGCATTTGGTGCTCCTTATCGGTTCATGATAATCGTTTACGGTCTTCACTAGGGCATTTGGTGCTCCTTATCGGTTCATGATATTCGTTTACGGTCTTCACTAGGGCATTTGGTGCTCCTTATCGGTTCATGATATTCGTTTACGGTCTTCACTAGGGCATTTGGTGCTCCTTATCGGTTCATGATATTCGTTTACGGTCTTCACTAGGGCATTTGGTGCTCCTTATCGGTTCATGATATTCGTTTACGGTCTTCACTAGGGCATTTGGTGCTCCTTCTCGGTTCATGATATTCGTTTACGGTCTTCACTAGGGCATTTGGTGCTCCTTATCGGTTCATGATATTCGTTTACGGTCTTCACTAGGGCATTTGGTGCTCCTTCTCGGTTCATGATATTCGTTTACGGTCTTCACTAGGGCATTTGGTACTGGGCTTCCCACTTTCTACTGATCGATCCATACTCACTTGCGTGCACCTAGCCTAGGAAGGTTTCCTATGGCTTCCCATCTTTCTACTGATCGATCCATACTCACTTGCGTGCACCTAGCCTAGGAAGGTTTCCTTGGGCTTCCCATCTTTCTACTGATCGATCCATACTCACTTGCGTGCACCTAGCCTAGGAAGGTTTCCTATGGCTTCCCATCTTTCTACTGATCGATCCATACTCACTTGCGTGCACCTAGCCTAGGAAGGTTTCCTATGGCTTCCCATCTTTCTACTGATCGATCCATACTCACTTGCGTGCACCTAGCCTAGGAAGGTTTCCTATGGCTTCCCATCTTTCTACTGATCGATCCATACTCACTTGCGTGCACCTAGCCTAGGAAGGTTTCCTTGGGCTTCCCATCTTTCTACTGATCGATCCATACTCACTTGCGTGCACCTAGCCTAGGAAGGTTTCCTTGGGCTTCCCATCTTTCTACTGATCGATCCATACTCACTTGCGTGCACCTAGCCTAGGAAGGTTTCCTATGGCTTCCCATCTTTCTACTGATCGATCCATACTCACTTGCGTGCACCTAGCCTAGGAAGGTTTCCTATGGCTTCCCATCTTTCTACTGATCGATCCATACTCACTTGCGTGCACCTAGCCTAGGAAGGTTTCCTATGGCTTCCCATCTTTCTACTGATCGATCCATACTCACTTGCGTGCACCTAGCCTAGGAAGGTTTCCTATGGCTTCCCATCTTTCTACTGATCGATCCATACTCACTTGCGTGCACCTAGCCTAGGAAGGTTTCCTATGGCTTCCCATCTTTCTACTGATCGATCCATACTCACTTGCGTGCACCTAGCCTAGGAAGGTTTCCTTGGGCTTCCCATCTTTCTACTGATCGATCCATACTCACTTGCGTGCACCTAGCCTAGGAAGGTTTCCTATGGCTTCCCATCTTTCTACTGATCGATCCATACTCACTTGCGTGCACCTAGCCTAGGAAGGTTTCCTTGGGCTTCCCATCTTTCTACTGATCGATCCATACTCACTTGCGTGCACCTAGCCTAGGAAGGTTTCCTATGGCTTCCCATCTTTCTACTGATCGATCCATACTCACTTGCGTGCACCTAGCCTAGGAAGGTTTCCTTGGGCTTCCCATCTTTCTACTGATCGATCCATACTCACTTGCGTGCACCTAGCCTAGGAAGGTTTCCTTGGGCTTCCCATCTTTCTACTGATCGATCCATACTCACTTGCGTGCACCTAGCCTAGGAAGGTTTCCTATGGCTTCCCATCTTTCTACTGATCGATCCATACTCACTTGCGTGCACCTAGCCTAGGAAGGTTTCCTTGGGCTTCCCATCTTTCTACTGATCGATCCATACTCACTTGCGTGCACCTAGCCTAGGAAGGTTTCCCTTTGGTACCGACTTCCATCTACGCACTCGATATAACCTAGGTACTTGGTACCGATGATGGTTAACACTCAAGCATTTCTTGCATCCTGCGTGCAAGGTACCAATTTTCACTTCTTAGGTACGTTTATGGGCCCGCATTTATCCAATATCGCTCCGATGGCCTTTCGCATTATTTCATCCGATAGCCCTTGCCAAAAGCTACCAAAAGTTCCTCCACGGCCATGTGCTCCGACGCTTAGTTTAGGAAATATTCGAAAAAATTCAAAATAGGAAGCATTTTCTTATTGGAAAATCACCTTAAATCGATGGCCATTTTTTGGGCAAAAACTTTAACGTCTTCCCGACTTTGCGGGAATTGCGAATTTTAGGCACCCAGAGAAAATCTTTTACTTTAAGGGGGCGGCCGCGAAGTTGCCCAAAGTCTCGGACACAAAAATTCTCAAGTTCCCCACTCTAGTAAATCGCCCTATGAGTATCTCCTGGCCCGCGAGCTCTGCGAGCGGGCCAGCTTCGGCGATTTTTGCCTTTTCGCCTAGGCGGTTCTTCTACGAAATTGGTCCACAGCTTTTGCTCAGAAAGCTAGCATTTGTTGCAACAGTTAGGTGCTTGGTACCACATTTTGGTATCCATTTGGGCATTTGTTGCAACTACTCGGTACTTTGGCCCACATTTCGCTCTACTCGGGCCTCTATGGTGCTACTTGTCGGTACTTTTGGCCAACTTAGGCCAATTGGGTGCAACTTGTGGGTACTCTGTGGGTACTTTAGGGCATATTGTGTCTTTCGGGTGAACCTTCGCGATACTTCATGGGTACTGATGGCCAACTTAGGAACATTCAGTGCAACCTTTGGGCCTAAGGAAATTTGTCCAACTCTTTGGACTTAGAAAATTTTCTGGACTTAGAAAATTTTCTGGACTTGTAAAAATTTTCAAATGTTCAATTTGGCCCACATTTCGCTCTACTCGGGCCTCTATGGTGCTACTTGGCGGTACTTTTGGCCAACTTAGGCCAATTGGGTGCTCTTTGTGGGTACTCTATCGGTACTTTTGGCCATGTTAGGCCCACTCGGTGCTATTTGTGGGTACTCTATCGGTACTTTTGGCCAACTTAGGCCAACTCAGTGCTTCTTGTGGGTACTCTATCGGTACTTTTGGCCATGTTAGGCCCATTGGGTGCTATTTGTGGGTACTCTATCGGTACTTTTGGCCAACTTAGGCCAATTGGGTGCTGCTTATGGGTACTCTATCGGTACTTTTGGCCAACTTAGGCCAATTGGGTGCTACTTGTGGGTGCTCTATCGGTACTTTTGGCCAACTTAGGCCAACTGGGTGCTATTTGTGGGTACTCTATCGGTACTTTTGGCCAACATAGGCCAATTGGGTGCTACTTGTGGGTGCTCTATCGGTACTTTTGGCCAACTTAGGCCAACTGGGTGCTATTTGTGGGTACTCTATCGGTACTTTTGGCCAACTTAGGCCAACTCAGTGCTTCTTGTGGGTACTCTATCGGTACTTTTGGCCAACTTAGGCCCATTCGGTGCTATTTGTGGGTACTCTATCGGTACTTTTGGCCAACTTAGGCCAACTCAGTGCTACTTGTGGGTACTCTATCGGTACTTTTGGCCAACTTAGGCCAACTCGGTGCTATTTGTGGGTACTCTATCGGTACTTTGGGACATATTATGTCCTTCGGGTGAACCTTCTCGATACCTCATGGGTACTTGTGGCCAACTTAGGAAAATTCAGTGCAACCTATGGGCCTTTGGAAATTGTTCCAACACTTTGGACTTAGAAAATTTTCTGGACTTAGAAAATTTTTTGGACTTAGAAAAATTTTCAACTTCTGTATCTTCTTCATCATGTTCCATTTTGTGGGACTTAGAAAATTTTCTGGACTTAGAAAATTTTTTGGACTTAGGAAATTTTTCAACACTTGTAAAATTTTTGTTCCTTCTTTGAAGAAGAATACTTTCCACTATTAGCTTCTTTCTCTTTTTCTTCTTAGTTGTCTTCTTATTTTCGGTCCGAGAGCGCCGACACTTGTAAAATTATCTAAGTCCGAAGACTTTTGGAATGAACCAAAAGTCAACGAACACAATACATCAACCCTATCAACATCAAGTGGCAACCCGAAGGAAGCGCAGCGGCCAGCCCATGTACAACGCGAAGTTGTAGCATGCAACCAACCAACCGCTAACCTCCAACGGCACTCAATGTATTCGTTACACATGGGCGCACCTGCACCACACTGTCGTGACCATCCAACGAGCCGTCGGTTCGGTCGTGTGTTACAAGCACCCCATCACATAGGCATAGAGTCACCACACAGTGTTCTTCAACACTCTCGTCACATGGTGCAAGTCACGGTACGCACCACCAATGTGCACTGGTTGGCCAATTCCAGCACACACGGGGCGCGCACGCGCAAGCACTAACCACCAAGCATGGGTCGCCTGAGAGGATCGATGCGAACGCATCTCTACAACTTGAAGCTCCCAGCCTGTAGTCCCGTCGTTTGCGGGCGGTCGTAGGTGTCGAAACTAGTGATATCCACAGTCGGCAAGCTCGTCCACCGGTGTTCCCAACATGTATGGTACTAACACGTGCAGCGCGAACCCGCCCTTTGCGGCCTAGTAGTAAGCGGGGATGAGACGCCAGTGTGCCAATGGACAGCACGGACGGTTCTCGGAGGGTTGTTAGGCCCGCTAGCTTACGACCACCTAATGGGTATAAGAAGCGCTATCAGCTCGGATTGGATACGACCTTAGAGGCGTTCAGGCATAATCCAGCGGACGTAGCGTCATACCATAGTCCGTTCGAACTAGTATTGAGCCAGTGGTCCGTACCTGTGGTTCCTCTCGTACTGCACAGGAATTCCGTTAAGATAGCGACAAACAATGCACACCAGTAGGGTAAAACTAACCTGTCTCACGACGGTCTAAACCCAGCTCACGTTCCCTTGAAAGGGTGAACAATCCTACGCTTGGTAAATTTTGCTTTACAATGATAGGAAGAGCCGACATCGAAGGATCAAAAAGCCACGTCGCTATGAACGCTTGGCGGCCACAAGCCAGTTATCCCTGTAGTCTGAGCGAAACCTCCGAAGTGAACGGACGTGTTTTTCGAGCGCTCCCGTGCGAATTTGCGAAAAATGTCCGGTTGGTATTGCCCTCTAAAAGTGCGCAAATCGATTTAAAAATACTGTAGAACGTTAAATGAGAACGTCCCGATTCGTTGAAGTGGTCTGCCGTTTCTGTGCGTTAAAAAACAACGGAGATATTAACGCCCAAAGTTTGAGGTTTTTCGCGTTTCCGGTTTCATTTCCGGCCATACAATTTGTATGGGAGGCGATTTCGTCTGGGCATTTGTATGGTGGTAGCACATGCGAAATAAGAAAATAGTGGTACTCACGGTCTTGGATGGTGAGATCCCTTACTGTAGTGAGTGCCGAGTCGTAGCACATGCGAACATTAGAAAATAGTGGTACTCACGGCCGTGGATGGTGAGCGACGAAATCGCGTGACGTCACAAGGTGCCGTGACGTCACAGGAGTAGTGTGTGAATATCAAACCGGAATCTCAAAATAGCGGCCAAACCAAGAGTGCCAGGACTTTGGTTCCACGTGGCCGACCCCCGATTCTGGCCCTGGGCCCTGTGGCCAAATTTGGCATTCCTACATGCCAAGGGGGGGGAGTTTTTCGCGGGTCAGTTTTTGGTGAATAACTCGGTGAGTTCTTGACGGATTTTCAAAAGTGACGCATCAAAAGACGCGTCTCGCAGAGGCGCATCCAACCAAAAATTTGAGCGAGTGTGTATGGTCGGAATAGCGGAAGTTGTATGCGGAAAACCGGAAGTGCGTTTAGGTTTTCTCATTTTTGAAGGACTACGTACAAGTAGAGTCGCGGAGTTAAGTGTCCAGAAGGCTAAGTGGGAACGACCCGCTTCGATTGAGTGGTCTGCCGTTCCGGAGAGACGATTAGTTCCGGAGTTATCTGCCTGCAAAATTCGGATTTCCATTTGAGGAAATCGCGTGACGTCACAAGGTGCCGTGACGTCACAGGAGTAGTGTGTGAATATCAAACCGGAATCTCAAAATAGCGGCCAAACCAAGAGTGCCAGGACTTTGGTTCCACGTGGCCGACCCCCGATTCTGGCCCTGGGCCCTGTGGCCAAATTTGGCATTCCTACATGCCAAGGGGGGGGAGTTTTTCGCGGGTCAGTTTTTGGTGAATAACTCGGTGAGTTCTTGACGGATTTTCAAAAGTGACGCATCAAAAGACGCGTCTCGCAGAGGCGCATCCAACAAAAATTTGAGCGAGTGTGTACGGTCGGAATAGCGGAAGTTGTATGCGGAAAACCGGAAGTGCGTTTAGGTTTTCTCATTTTTGAAGGACTACGTACAAGTAGAGTCGCGGAGTTAAGTGTCCAGAAGGCTAAGTGGGAACGACCCGCTTCGATTGAGTGGTCTGCCGTTCCGGAGAGACGATTAGTTCCGGAGTTATCTGCCTGCAAAATTCGGATTTCCATTTGAGGAAATCGCGTGACGTCATAAGGTGCCGTGACGTCACAGGAGTAGTGTGTGAATATCAAACCGGAATCTCAAAATAGCGGCCAAACCAAGAGTGCCAGGACTTTGGTTCCACGTGGCCGACCCCCGATTCTGGCCCTGGGCCCTGTGGCCAAATTTGGCATTCCTACATGCCAAGGGGGGGGAGTTTTTCGCGGGTCAGTTTTTGGTGAATAAATCGGTGAGTTCTTGACGGATTTTCAAAAGTGACGCATCAAAAGACGCGTCTCGCAGAGGCGCATCCAACAAAAATTTGAGCGAGTGTGTACGGTCGGAATAGCGGAAGTTGTATGCGGAAAACCGGAAGTGCGTTTAGGTTTTCTCATTTTTGAAGGACTACGTACAAGTAGAGTCGCGGAGTTAAGTGTCCAGAAGGCTAAGTGGGAACGACCCGCTTCGATTGAGTGGTCTGCCGTTCCGGAGAGACGATTAGTTCCGGAGTTATCTGCCTGCAAAATCCGGATTTCCATTTCCGGTTCGGTCAACAAACAAGGTTAGTACGAGTTGGACCCACAGGTGGCGCTAGTGTCGCCAGGAGAAATATTCCATAGCCCACCCCACTTGGACCATCTAGCTACAGGCGTTTTTCTGGAAATCGTGAAATATTTCACGAAATATTTCATGAAATATTTCAACCTTGAAATATTTCAAAAGAGGACAAAATTTCCTTTCTGGGGAGCTGCCGGACGCCCGGATCGGACAAGCGGTTCCGGAGATATAGGGGTCTAAAAAGTTTGATAAGTAGTTTGATAAGTGTTATCGAACTCCAACACCGACTTATCAAACTTTCGGCAAATTCTTCAAAGTGGGATATCTCGGTAACCCCTCGGGCTAGAGGGACGTCCGAGGTATCGTTGGATAGGTCTCGGAGAGGAGCATCTTTTCGTCACCCCCCCGCCCCTCCCATATCCACACCCTCCCCCTCAGGAAGGAAAATCCTCCCCACGCCAAGTAGGACATCGGTGCGGGGTATCATTCGAAAGGTCTGGAGGAGGGGCGTTGAGTCTCCACCACTCCGCCCACCTCCCACCCACCCCCCACGCAGAGCAGCAAAGAAATGGTGATCACCCGAACGTCGATGCGTGCTGCGTCGGTGGATTCGCGCGCGAAGACAGGAGCGGCCTCGGGTGTTGAACCGAGGGTGGTTGTCCAGCGACTACCAATGTCTTCCTCATCAACGGCTTCGCCTGCTGCTGTAGAGCTGAAACTCCTGCAGGAGGCTCTGCAGAGTATGGAGCGGAAATATGAGGAGATGCGGAAGCAGAACGAGAAGCTGCATGAGGAGCTAATTCGAATGTGTCAGATGTTCGAAGAGGCTAAGAAGGAGGCGCGCCTAGAGGCCATTCGGCGCGAAGAAAAGGCGGATGCGGAGATAGCGATGCTCCGTGTGGCTCACCAGCGTGATCGTGATGCGCTCAATGAGCTCATCGCGCAGGTGATTGGACATCAGCGTCCAGGAGAGGCAATCCGGCAATCCGCAAGCCCGCCAACCCCCATGCCGCGACGTCCATTGCAGATGCATGGACAACGGCAGCTGGAGGAGCAACAGTGGCAGCAGCAGCAGCAGCAGCAGCAGCAGCAGCAACATCGTGAGCAGCGGCAGCAGCAGCAGCAGCAGCAGCAACAGCGTCAGCAGAGTGCAGCGACGGCTATGGTGGTGCCGTCTTCGGACCAGGAAGGCGACTCCTGGACTGAGGTGGTGCGCCGTAAGCCGGCACGCCAACCGGCGAGAACGCAGCAGCAGCAGCAGCAGCAGTGGCCGCAGCTGCCACAACAACGGGCGAAGGTCCAGCGACAGGCGGTTGCAGGACCATCGTCACAGCAGCCCCAACAACAGCAGGGGCAACAGGCCTGGCGTAGCCAGCCTGCAACACGGCGAGGCGGAGGGCGTCAACGGCAGCGCAAAATCAAGCCGGACGCAATTGAGATTGCTCCAGCCGAGGGACAAACCTGGACCGAGGTTTACCAGGTTGTGCGTGGGGCTCCAGAGATGGTGAAATACGCAGAGGCCCTCGGAGTCGGACGACGCACCACACGCTCCCGACTCGTTATGGAGCTGAAGGAGAGCGCGAACGCTGCAGAGGTGCTGCAGTGCATCCAAGACGTGTGCGCGAAGGCGGAACTGCCGGCATCAGCACGATTGGTGACTCCCACGGTCGACATCCGGATGGACGCGGTCGACCCTTTAGCGGAGGAGACACACGTGGCGAAGGCACTCTCCGAGCTATGCCAGCACACCGTGGAGGAGACTTCGGTTCGGCTGCGACCAGCGTGGGACGGCACGAAGGTGGCGATAGCGCGGGTGACAACGAAGGCGGCAGAGGAGCTGGACGGGAAGTTTGTCAAAATCAAGTACACGTCCTGCCTGATCCGGAAGGTGGCTCCAATGCAGACGCGGCAGCAACGTTGTTACAAGTGTCTGGAGATGGGACACGTCCGGGCAGCGTGCACGAGCGAAGTCGACCGCTCGGCCAGCTGCATTCGTTGCGGGAAGCCGGATCATCAGGCGAAGAGCTGCACGGCGGAGGTGTGCTGTGCCGTGTGCAGCGGTCCGCATCCGGTCGGGCATCTGACGTGCCGACGCTAAAGGTGCTGCAGATCAACCTTGGGCGGAGCAGGACAGCTCAGGACCTGCTGATGCAGACGGCTCGCGAGCTGGATGTTCAGGTGGTGCTCGCCTGTGAGCTGTATCGGCCGCCTCGAGATGATCCGCGATGGGCTGTTGATGAGGAGTTGAGCGTGGCGATCGTCGCAACGGGGGCTTACCCCATCCAGCGTCTGTGGGGAAGCGTCGTCCCGGGATTGGTGGTTGCCACGATAGCGGGAGTCACTTTCGCCAGCTGCTACGTGTCGCCCAGCAGTGGTTCGGAAGACTTCGAGGAGTTTCTTGGTGCGGTGGAGGTGTCGCTGGTGGGACATACAACATCAGTCCTGGCTGGGGACTTCAACGCCTGGAACGAGGAGTGGGGGAGTGCGCGCACTACCCGGAAGGGGCAGGAGCTCCTAAGCGTGGTGGAGCAGCTGGCGCTGCAGACGCTGAACCGTGGCAACGTGCCCACCTTCAAGGGCAACGGGGTTGCGCGGGAAAGCGTCATCGACGTCTCCTTCGCCAGCCAATCCATTGTGCGGCCGGACTCATGGCGCGTGCTTAACCGCTTCTCCGGCAGCGATCACGAGTACATCGAGTTTCATGTGGAGGTTCCGGGTCAACGGAACAAGCGACGTGGCCAGCAGCACCAAAGCCAAGCAGCAGCCAGTGACGGGACAGCCAGGCATGCCGGAACTCGGTGGAAGACGACGCAGTTCGTCCGGAAGAGCTTTGACATCGCCCTCACAGTCGGCCGCTTCGGACAGGTCGACACTCCGGAGGGGCTGGTTGGCGGACTCACTCGGGCGTGCGATGAGACCATGGAGAGAGTACACGGGGCTACCTTCCACCGCAAGCCCCAGGTGTACTGGTGGTCTCCGGACATCGAGCGCTTGAGGGAAGAGTGCGAAGCAGCGGAGGCAGCCCATCGCCGGGCTCAACCGTCGGAGCGTGCTGCGACGTCTGCCGGACTGCAGGACTGTCGTCGTTTGCTGCAGGCCAGTATCCAGAACAGCAAGGAGAGCAGCCTTCAAGAGCTGATTGACGGCGTCGAGGCTGAGGTGTTCGGTCTTGGGTACAAGGTTGTGCGAGCGAAGCTTCGCGGCCGGGCGCCACCGGAAACGGACCGCGCTGTTCTTGGTCCGATCGTCGACGCCTTGTTCCCGGAGCATCCAGCGTTCGAGTGGCCGGACATCGAAGCGAGCACCGCCTCACAAGTCGCTCTGAGGCCGGTCACGAGCTCGGAGGTCCTGCTACTGGCTGAGCGGATGGCGTCGTCCAAGGCGCCAGGGTTGGACGGCATCCCCAACACTGCAGCGAAGGCAGCGATGCGGATGCACCCGGAGGTCTTCGTGGACGTGTACAACCAGCTGCTCGAGCGAGGCGAGTTTCCTGCGGCGTGGAAGGAGGCTCGACTTGTGCTGATCGCGAAGCCGGGCAAGCAGCCGGGCGACCCGTCATCATATCGTCCGCTGCTCATGCTGGGAGCAGTCGCCAAGGGGTTCGAGCGGGTGATCCTTGATCGACTGAACGACCACTTGGAGAACAGCGATGCTCCGCGACTGTCGCCAAGGCAGTACGGGTTCCGGCGCGGCCGTTCCACGATACAGGCCATCGAACGTGTGATCGAGAGGGGGCAGCACGCGAGGACGTTCCATCGCACCAACCAGCGGGATCCTCGATGTCTGGTGGTGGCAGCACTGGACGTCAGGAATGCCTTCAACTCCGCCAGTTGGGAGGCGATCGCGGCTGCCCTGCAGAAGCTGCAAGTTCCGGTAGCCCTCCAGAGAATGTTGCGCAGCTACTTCTCTGAGAGGAGGCTGGTGTATGAAACCAGCGAGGGACCAGTGCGGCGAACGGTCACGGCGGGCGTTCCACAGGGCTCAATCCTGGGCCCGACTCTGTGGAACGCCATGTACGACGGCGTGCTTCGGCTGGCGCTACCTGAGGGCGCTGAGGTGATCGGTTTTGCTGACGACGTCGTGGTGCTGGCGAGCGGGACGACACCGGAGGCGGCAACGCGGTTAGCTGAAACGGCGATTGGAATGATCAGCTCGTGGATGGCGCAACACCACCTGGAGCTTGCTCCGGCCAAGACCGAGCTGGTCATTGTTTCCACAATGCGGAGAGAACGCACCCGCGTTCCAGTGACGATCGACGGAGTGGAGAAGATGCCGACCCGCACGCTCAAGTACCTCGGGGTCATTCTTGAGGATCACTTGTCGTGGAGGCCACACGTTGAGCAGGCCACGTCGAAGGCGCTCCGTGTGGCGCAGGCCATCTCCAGGCTGCTTCGTAACCATGGCGGTCCTAAGTGTGCGAAGCGACGGTTGCTGTCATCGGTAGTGGACTCTACTCTCCGCTATGCTGCGCCGATTTGGCATGAAGCGGTCCAGCTTCGGGCGTGTCGCAGGCAGCTGAACCGGGTGCAGGGCCTTTACGCACGGCCGGTGGCCCGCACTTTCGTTACGGTGAGGAACGAGGTGGCAACGGTCCTTGCCAGCGTCATCCCCATCGTGCTGCAGGTGACGGAGGACGCTCGTTGTTACCAGCGACATCAGGCGACGGGAGCGAGTTTGCGGGAGCTGCGCATCGAGGAACGCGCTAATACAATAGCCGAGTGGCAGCGGCAGTGGGACCAGCTGGAACCAGAAAGCCGCTACACACGGTGGGCACACCGAGTTATCCCGGACTTGGCGGCATGGAAGAACCGGCGGCACGGAGAGATGACCTTCCATCTCGCGCAAATTCTCTCCGGCCACGGTTTCTTTCATGAATACCTGCATACCAAACATCTGGCGCCATCCGCTGACTGTGTCAGGTGCCCGGGAGTTGGGGAGAGTGCTGAGCATGCGTTTTTTGACTGCCCGAGGTTCGCAGATGTTCGACAAGCATTGCTCGGCGAGGATGATGCAGTTGTTGTGACGCCGGAAACTCTCGTGGAGTTTATGTTGAGCAGTCCGGCGAGATGGAGCAGCGTTTGCGAAGCGGCGCGTAACATCACCACATCTCTGCAGCAGGATTGGTACGTCGAGCGTGCCACCAGCGCCAATGCAGAGATGGTAGCCGCAACGCAGCGTTTGGACGAGGCCCACAACACCACGCGGGCAGCTCGGAACGAGCGACGGAACGAGGCTCGCAGGCAGCTTACGCTTGAACGGCAGGCGGCAAGGCCACCTCCGATGCATCCGGATGGCCGGCCGTACACGGAGGAGGAGTTGGTCCTGCGCGAACAACAGTTGCAGCGGACACGAGACAAGGTCCGCAGACACCGGGCTCGTCGGAGGGTGCAGAGTGACGAGGTGGTGGACTGCCGTGATTATCTTTGGGCCCTGTTCGGTGTGGGTGCGTTTGAAGAAGAATGAAAAGTGGCTAGGGGGCACGACTGCCCAGTAGGGAAAGAGCGTCGCAGCCTTAAGGCCAAAAAAGAACGTGCGACAAGGCAATGTGCCTTAGTAGGTGAAAAGTGGTTAAGGGCACGACTGCCCAGTTGGGAAAAAGCGTCGCAGCCTAAATGGCCAAAAAATAAAGAACGTGCGACAAGGCAATGTGCCTTAGAAGGTGGAAAGTGGCTAGGGGCACGACTGCCCAGTAGGGAAAAAGCGTCGCAGCCAAAAAGGCCAAAAAATAACGAGCGACAAGGCAATGTGCCTTAGTAGGTGGAAAATGGCTAGGGGCACGACT
>NW_026045167.1:185000-207500 GCF_943734845.2 Anopheles funestus
GCACATCGGTATACCTGTCGCTACTCAGGCAACTCGTGTGCGTGGATTGGATCGAGAACATGGTGTGTGCCCCATGTTATAATTGATAGTCCATATCCACTTTATAGGTTAAAGTCATAAGTTGTGATTGCACAACCATTCTTCATAAGAGTTTAATCACTCTTCAACTAACTTTCGTTCTGGTGTCTTGGTATCAAATCGCGTAAGACACAAGATTCTACTGGCCAAATAGAATCTAGCACATTGGTTAACCTGGCGCCGCAGTCAACTCATGTGCTTGGATCGGATCGAGCTATTGAGTATTGGGCCTGCATACTCGCTCATCCGTATCCTTTGCGTACCGCCCCATGGCCCCGTCCTTAGAGTTAATGACTAGTAGGCTTAACTCTTTGTATGTCTGCACCACAGTTCCCGTTCGTTCCGTGCCGTGGCCGGATACGTATTGCACATCGGTATACCTGTCGCTACTCAGGCAACTCGTGTGCGTGGATTGGATCGAGCTCATGGGGTGTGTAGAGATTCCATGTTATAATTGCAAGTCCATATCCACTTTATAGGTTAAAGTCATAAGTTGTGATTGCACAACCATACTTCATAAGAGTTTAATAACTCTTCAACTAACTTTCGTTCTGGTGTCTTGGTATCAAATCGCATAAGACACAAGATTCTACTGGCCAAATAGAATCTAGCACATTGGTTAACCTGGCGCCGCAGTCAACTCATGTGCTTGGATCGGATCGAGCTATTGAGTATTGGGCCTGCATACTCGCTCATCCGTATCCTTTGCGTACCGCCCCATGGCCCCGTCCTTAGAGTTAATGACTAATAGGCTTAACTCTTTGTATGTCTGCACCACAGTTCCCGTTCGTTCCGTGCCGTGGCCGGATACGTATTGCACAACAGTAGATACCATCACCTGACGTATCTAACACACCACTATTGTAACTCGTCGTCGAAGGACCTTTCAAGTGCCTGATGGCCAGGGGAGCTCTTACACGGCACGGAGACACAGTGATGCTCGCCCATCACAGTGTACAACGATCGAGTTTGCTTAAGTGTCTGGGTACCTACACACCAGACACAATGCAATGGCCACGGATCCACACAAGGCACATCACATGCAGAAAGCTTCACCAGATTATGACACATACCACACTCTTGTAACTCGTCGTCGAAGGGGCGTTCAAAGTGCCTTACGGCTAGGGGAGATCTAGCACGGCACGGAGACACAGTGATGGTTGCCCATCAAAGTGTACAACGATCGAGTTTGCTTTCCGCGCAAGCGTTCTAAGTGTCTGGGTACCTACACACCAGACACAATGCAATGGCCACGGATCCACACAAGGCACATCACATGCAGAAAGCTTCACCAGATTATGACACATACCACACTCTTGTAACTCGTCGTCGAAGGGGCGTTCAAAGTGCCTTACGGCTAGGGGAGATCTAGCACGGCACGGAGACACAGTGATGGTTGCCCATCAAAGTGTACAACGATCGAGTTTGCTTTCCGCGCAAGCGTTCTAAGTGTCTGGGTACCTACACACCAGACACAATGCAATGGCCACGGATCCACACAAGGCACATCACATGCAGAAAGCTTCACCAGATTCTGACACATACCACACTCTTGTAACTCGTCGTCGAAGGGGCGTTCAAAGTGCCTTACGGCTAGGGGGGATCTAGCACGGCACGGAGACACAGTGATGGTCACCCATCAAAGTGTACAACGATCGAGTTTGCTTTCCGCGCAAGCGTTCTAAGTGTCTGGGTATCTAAGCACCAGACACAATGCAATGGCCACGGATCCACACAAGGCACATCACATGCAGAAAGCTTCACCAGATTCTGACACATACCACACACATGCAACTCGTCGTCGAAGGGGCGTTCAAGTGCCTTACGGCTAGGGGAGATCTAGCTCGGCACGGGGACACAGTGATGGTCACCCATCAAAGTGTACAACGAACGAGTTGGCTTTCAACAAATTCTGACACATAGCAAGCGAGCGACCGAGCTACACCGAAGGCAGCCCATGGTTGGTCACTCGCGGACGATCATCAGTAATGATCCTTCCGCAGGTTCACCTACGGAAACCTTGTTACGACTTTTACTTCCTCTAAATCATCAAGTTCGGTCAACTTCAGCCATGCCAGCTGCAGCTCACGAAGGAACCGCGGAAGGTAAGCCTCCAGAAACCTCACTAAATAATCCATCGGTAGTAGCGACGGGCGGTGTGTACAAAGGGCAGGGACGTAATCAGCACTAGCTAATGACTAGTGCTTACTAGAAATTCCAGGTTCATGGGGACCGTTGCAGTCCCCAATCCCGACTAGATGGGCATTTTAGTGATTTCCCGTTCCTCTCGGAATGGGGGCGCCTATTGGCGAGAACACGCTGCGACCCACATTGTAGCACGCGTGCAGCCCAGAACATCTAAGGGCATCACGGACCTGTTATCGCTCATTCTCAGCTTGCTAAACACAAGTTGTCCCGCTAAGCAGGGCAAACGTAGCCGACGACCGCCCGTGAAGGCGCCGCCCGGCTGTAACGTCAGGTGCGCCCGGAGGCGCACTGCTGACAGCGTTCTAGTTAGCATGTTTGAGTCACGTTCGTTATCGGAATTAACCAGACAAATCATTCCACGAACTAAGAACGGCCATGCACCACTACCCTTAAATTTGAGAAAGAGCTATCAATCTGTCTTACCTCGATAAGTTTGGACCTGGTAAATTTTCCCGTGTTGAGTCAAATTAAGCCGCAAGCTCCACTTCTTGTGGTGCCCTTCCGTCAATTCCTTTAAGTTTCAACTTTGCAACCATACTTCCCCCGGAACCCGATTTTGGTTTCCCGGAAGCGACTGAGAGCACCGAATAGGGGTAGCGTCTCCCAATTGCTAATTGGCATCGTTTACGGTTAGAACTAGGGCGGTATCTAATCGCCTTCGATCCTCTAACTTTCGTTCTTGATTAAAGAAAGCATCCATGGCAAACGCTTTCGCTTCAGTTGGTCCTACGACGGTCTACGAATTTCACCTCTCGCGCCGTAATACCAATGCCCCCAACTACTTCTGTTAATCATTACCTCTAGGTTTCTGACAAACCAACGAAATCGTATAAACCGAGGTCATATTCCATTATTCCATGCAAGATTATTCTCGGCCAACGCCAACCCCACGGGGGGGCCGGACGCTTTGTCTTAGCCTGCTTTGAGCACTCTAATTTGTTCAAGGTAAATGTGAGTATCTTGAGCACCATGAGGAGCCCGTGCCGGAGTTAACCGGTAGCACGGTACTCGTTCACAGAGTAACGCCCAAGTACACCATTGTGAGTCGCAGCCGTGAGCGCGCGCACGAACGGCCCCGGCGTGTAACCGGGCGCCCGTGGCGGTCACGTGTCTGGACGGGCAATCAACTTCGAACGTTTTAACCGCAACAACTTTAATATACGCTAGTGGAGCTGGAATTACCGCGGCTGCTGGCACCAGACTTGCCCTCCACTTGATCCTTGTTGAAGGATTTATACTCAACTCATTCCAATTATGGACCATCGTTAGAGAGGTCCATATTGTTATTTCTCGTCACTACCTCCCCGTACTGGGATTGGGTAATTTACGCGCCTGCTGCCTTCCTTGGATGTGGTAGCCATTTCTCAGGCTCCCTCTCCGGAATCGAACCCTGATTCCCCGTTACCCGTCGCAACCATGGTAGTCCTCTACACTACCATCAATAGTTGATAGGGCAGACATTTGAAAGATCTGTCGTCAGTCGACAAGCGACCATACGATCTGCGTCCTTATCCAGACTTCAACTCAAGCCGCCCGGAGGCGATTGGTTTAACTAATAAGTGCACCAGTTCAGCTACCCGCGAGGGCAACAGTCCCGGCATGTTGCATGTATTAGCTCTGGATTTTCCACAGTTATCCAAGTAACTAGTGGTAGGATGATCTTGTGAATTATAGCTGTTATACTGAGCCTTATGCGGTTTCACATTCATTTATGTTTGTACTTAGACATGCATGGCTTAACCTTTGAGACAAGCGTATATTACTGGTAGGATCAACCAGAATTCGTTCCACTACAGACACACACTCGCTTAGTGGGAAATAAATTTCCACACAACTCTCTCTCTCTAGAACCATATGGAATGGCTCTTTGGTGTTGGGTAAGGCACCAATTTGTTGGGGTGTAACGGTCACCACCAACTTTAAGTTTGTTAGGGCACAACGGAAACCACTAACTAAACTTTAGGAAACTAAATTTCCTCACACATTATCTCTCACCATATTAGCACTAGGTGCTATCCACGATTGTACAACGTTTCAACTCTTGAATCGACCGTAGGGCCGCGGAATTGCTTCCGGGCCCCTATTCTCGCTATTAATTGTTCATCTCTTTCAATACATCGAGTTCGTTCCATTGGGTAGTTCGCATGGCGAACGTTTTGATGCAGCCCCCTGGGGGACCACGGCACTTTACACCGGGTATGGTGTATGCGCAACCTACAGATAACAATAAACCCCTTATGCGTGTGTAAACCGATGTTGGGCTGCTCAACATCTTTCATGGTTACATCACTTGCACCAGAACCCACGGTGCCGATTTGGTAATATGTTGTACATTTACTCTCAAGATGTACGCTTCGGCCCCTTATTCAGGGGCTCAAGCTATTACCAGCAAGAACAATCCTCATCCAGACTTGAACTCGAAACACCCGCAGGCGAACGGTTTAACTAATAAGTGCACCAGTCTTGAATCCATGCGTCGGTGGAAACAATGCCGGCGTGTTGCATGTATTAGCTCTGAACTTAGCGAGTGATTGCCTTGCAGCTGTCATACTGAGCGTAGAGCGTGATTATCGCTCACTTGAACCATGTTGAATGGCTCTTTGGTGTAGGGTAAGGCACCAATTTGTTGGGGCGTAACGGTCACCACCAACTTAAGACTTGCTTATAGGTATTTCAACGTTTTCAACTCTTAAATCGACCGTGTTTCATTATCATCTCTTCTTCTTATTAAATGCATAGAGTTCGTTCCATTGGGTAGTTCGCGTGGCGAACGGTTTGATGCAGCCCCCCGGGGGGGACCACGGCACTTTACACCGGGCATGGTGTATGCGCAACCTACAGATCACCAATATATTTGTGATCGATAATGCACACTTCTTACACGACTGACCAGTCGACAGCGCTGCCTTCCTATTATGCGTGTGTAAACCGATGTTGGGCTGCTCAACATCTTTCACGGTTACATCACTTGCACCCGAACCCATGGTGCCGATTTGGTAATATGTTGTACATGGTCTCAAGATGTACGCTTCGACCCCTTATTCAGGGGCTCAAGCTATTACCAGCAAGATCAATCCTCATCCAGACTTGAACTCGAAACACCCGGAGGCGAACGGTTTAACTAATAAGTGCACCAGTCTTGAATCCATGCGTCGGTGGAAACAATGCCGGCATGTTGCATGTATTAGCTCTGAACATAGCGAGTGATTGCCTTGTAGCTGTCGAACTGAGCGTAGAATGTGATTATCGCTCACTTGAAAGGGTCAAGCCCTTTCGAGTCGTCCGGTTTTTACGCCAGACGACTCGGTCCACCATCTTTCGGGATACAAGTTGACTAAGTGGTACCACTACACTTATCAACTTTCGATTTGGTAATCCTCATCCAGCTTCCTTTCTGGAGGTCCCGAGGATTACCAATTGGGCTGTCATACTGAGCTCATATATTGGAGATCGATAATGCACACTTCTTACACGACTGACCAGTCGACAGCGCTGCCTTCCTATTATGCGTGTGTAAACCGATGTTGGGCTGCTCAACATCTTTCACGGTTACATCACTTGCACCAGAACCCATGGTGCCGATTTGGTAATATGTTGTACATGGTCTCAAGATGTACGCTTCGACCCCTTAAGGGCTCAAGCTATTACCAGCAAGATCAATCCTCATCCAGACTTGAACTCGAAACACCCGCAGGCGAACGGTTTAACTAATAAGTGCACCAGTCTTGAATCCATGCGTCGGTGGAAACAATGCCGGCGTGTTGCATGTATTAGCTCTGAACTTAGCGAGTGATTGCCTTGCAGCTGTCATACTGAGCGTAGAGCGTGATTATCGCTCACTTGAACCATGTTGAATGGCTCTTTGGTGTAGGGTAAGGCACCAATTTGTTGGGGCGTAACGGTCACCACCAACTTAAGACTTGCTTATAGGTATTTCAACGTTTTCAACTCTTAAATCGACCGTGTTTCATTATCATCTCTTCTTCTTATTAAATGCATAGAGTTCGTTCCATTGGGTAGTTCGCGTGGCGAACGGTTTGATGCAGCCCCCCGGGGGGGACCACGGCACTTTACACCGGGCATGGTGTATGCGCAACCTACAGATCACCAATATATTTGTGATCGATAATGCACACTTCTTACACGACTGACCAGTCGACAGCGCTGCCTTCCTATTATGCGTGTGTAAACCGATGTTGGGCTGCTCAACATCTTTCACGGTTACATCACTTGCACCCGAACCCATGGTGCCGATTTGGTAATATGTTGTACATGGTCTCAAGATGTACGCTTCGACCCCTTATTCAGGGGCTCAAGCTATTACCAGCAAGATCAATCCTCATCCAGACTTGAACTCGAAACACCCGGAGGCGAACGGTTTAACTAATAAGTGCACCAGTCTTGAATCCATGCGTCGGTGGAAACAATGCCGGCATGTTGCATGTATTAGCTCTGAACATAGCGAGTGATTGCCTTGTAGCTGTCGAACTGAGCGTAGAATGTGATTATCGCTCACTTGAAAGGGTCAAGCCCTTTCGAGTCGTCCGGTTTTTACGCCAGACGACTCGGTTCACCATCTTTCGGGAAGGGACCGTCTCGGTCGCAAGCTGCTCCGGTCCCTAAACAACCTGCGACAAATGATAGGAAATGCCGACATCAACACGTGTTCAGTTTGGTTTATCGCTCATAGGTCTTTTTGACCATCGATCCCTGATTATAACTCTCAATTAAACAGTCAGGAGAGTAAGGCATGCCCATCGATATCTCATCGACAGGCGATACCGCAAGAACGGCCAACGACACATCAGGTGATCGATTATTGCTACGACTTTTGCTTAATCGTTTCCACTCCTTAGAGAAAGAAACCCCCGGGGACCGTCTCGGTCGCAAGCTGCTCCGGTCCCTAAACAACCTGCGACAAATGATAGGAAATGCCGACATCAATACGTGTTCAGTTTGGTTTATCGCTCATTGGTCTGTTTGACCATCGATCCCTGATTAAACTCTCAGTAATCCAGTCGGGAGAGTAAGGCATGCCCATCGATATCTCATCGACAGGCGATACCGCTTGAACGGCCAACGACACATCAGAGGATCGTATCTTGCTACAACTTTTGCTTAATCGTTTCTTCTCCTTGGAGAAAGAAACCCCCGGGGACCGTCTCGGCCGCAAGCTGCTCCGGTCCCTAAACAACCTGCGGCATCAAATGATAGGAAAAGCCGACATCAATACGTGTTCAGTTTGGTTTATCGCTCATTGGTCTTGTTTGACCATCGATCCCTGATTAATACTCTCAATTAGAAGGTCGGTAGAGTAAGGCATGCCCATCGATATCTCATCGACAGGCGATACCGCATGAACGGCCAACGACACATCAGAGGATCGTATCTTGCTACAACTCTTGCTTAATAGTTTCCACTCCTTGGAGAAAGAAACCCCCGGGGACCGTCTCGGCCGCAAGTTGCTCCGGTCCCTAAACAACCTGCGGCATCAAATGATAGGAAAAGCCGACATCAATACGTGTTCAGTTTGGTTTATCGCTCATAGGTCTGTTTGACCATCGATCCTAGAATTCAACTTTCGAGTAAGGCATGCCCGTCGATATCTCATCGATAGGCGATACCGGTAGAACGGCCAACGACACACATCTAGGATCGCATTTACTCTTCCTTGGATGGATAACCAATACCCTAGGACCGTTTCATCGCGAGCTGCTCCGGTCCTCAAACAACTCGCGAACCACCGATAGGATGATATTAGGAATGGCCGACTTTCATCCTTTAACTCTCAGTTCTGCTTACCAAAACATAGGTACTTGGACCTTAAAGACCACTATATGTTCCCCGATCGGGGGCAATCGGAACGTCTATCCATCATCAACATCGTTTCACTCATTCCGAACCACCAAATTGGACAGACAGTACCATATTCACCAACCGATTGCTTCAACTTCGCAAACTGTATGGTAAGTTCTACTAATTTCACATCTTACCATCGACTAATAGTGCATAAATCCACTTGGAAATCACTTTTCCTTGGTCCTCGGACCTTCTACGACAACGTCCAACAAATATCCGAAGTCGTTTCCCAACTTAGACCAAGCATTTCGTATCTTTACTTCTAATCGATTTTTTCTCTCATAATTGACGATCAAAATCTAAAAACCACATTTTGAGCCAGAAGCAGTCGTCCGATCGTCCTGGGGGTAGTCTCAATCGATTTAGAAGGGCCCAATTCATAAAGATACGTACTCAGTCAAATTCATGCTTCTGGCTCACCTACCCCCTATATAGAAAACGAAAGCGTACAGGCGTGGAAAACGTGCCATTTTTCTCCATCACGGACTTTTTTTTTCTCGTTGCACCGACTCTAGTAAAAAAGTGAAATTTTTTACTAGTTACCAACTTTTGCAAATTATCATCGGATATCACTTTTCATGGTCTATAGTAAGTTCTTATCACGTTTTAGTAGTTTTTGAAAAAAAAATTTTTTTGAACTTTTCAAAATTTTTCAAAACAAAGTTTTTGTAGGCGGTTTTGTGTATGGAGGGTTACTAGTCTCGGGGTCACTGTTTGACCAAAAAACCACTATATATCATTCGAAAGGTAATTTCAAGGGCTACAAAAAATTGTTCTACGGCACCCCCCTCCGACGTCTAGTATTCGAGTTATTGGCCAAAAACCATCACTTGAGCGATTTTTCGTTCAGGGTACCCGACTCTAGTAAAAAAGTGAAATTTTTCTCGATTGACCAAGTGTTGCAAATGATCATCGGATTTCACTTTTTATGGTCTATAGTGAGTTCTGATCACGATTTGGTACTTTTTGGAAAAATTTTTTTGACGCACTTTTCAAAATTTTGCAAAACCAAAACTTTTTAGGCGGTTTTGTGTATGGAGGGTTACTAGTCTCGGGGTCACTGTTTGACCAAAAAACCACTATATATCATTCGAAAGGTAATTTCAAGGGCTACAAAAAATTGTTCTACGGCACCCCCCTCCGACGTCTAGTATTCGAGTTATTGGCCAAAAACCGCAACTATAGCGGTTTTTCGTACAGGGTACCCGACTCTAGTAAAATGATGCGATTTTTACTAGTCTAGGAACTTTTTGGTCAAAAAATCAAGTATATGTCATTCGATAGATAATTTCAAGGGCTACCAAAAATTGTTCCACGACACCCCCCTGCGACGTCTAGTATTCGAGTTATTAGCCAAAAACCGCAACTTAAGCGGTTTTTCGTCCAGGGTACCCGACTCTAGTAAAATGATGCGATTTTTACTAGTCTAGGGAACTTTTTGGCCAAAAATCAAGTATATGTCATTCGATAGATAATTTCAAGGGCTACCAAAAATTGTTCCACGACACCCCCCTGCGACGTCTAGTATTCGAGTTATTAGCCAAAAACCGCAATTATAGCGGTTTTTCGTCCAGGGTACCCGACTCTAGTAAAATGATGCGATTTTTACTAGTCTAGGGAACTTTTTGGCCAAAAATCAAGTATATGTCATTCGATAGATAATTTCAAGGGCTACCAAAAATTGTTCCACGACACCCCCCTGCGACGTCTAGTATTCGAGTTATTAGCCAAAAACCGCAATTATAGCGGTTTTTCGTCCAGGGTACCCGACTCTAGTAAAATGATGCGATTTTTACTAGTCTAGGGAACTTTTTGGCCAAAAAATCAAGTATATGTCAATCGATAGATAATTTCAAGGGCTACCAAAAATTGTTCTAAGACACCCCCCTGCGACGTCTAGTATTCGAGTTATGGGCCAAAAACCATTCATACTTGAGCATTTTGCTCATTTTGCCTGTACGGGTACCGAGGACTAGTAAAATCAGGCCAATTTTACTAGAGTAGGGGTCCTTTTTGGTCAAAAAAACAACTTTTGCTCGTTCGATAGGGAATCGATAGGGCAACAAAAAATCGTTCTACGACCCCCCCTTCCGATGTCTAGTATTCGAGTTATGGGCCAAAAACAGTTTATAGTTAATTTTTCACTCGATTTTACACCAAGTATCGCACATTACTCCGGTTCTATACATTGGATCGTCAATCTTTAAGATTTTATGGGTAGTTCCAACTGTTTGCTGCATTTCATCCATACATTACCAACCGATTCAATGTCTGTGCTAGAAGTTATTAGAGGAATAAAAAAATTTACCCTTGGCTTTGGACCGTACAAGTTTACCCATTTTTGGCCCGTATTTGCCCCATAGCTCCGCCGGTATCCAAGATATCGCCACACTTTCTTCTGGCCATGGCTAGATGGCACTTGTGGCTAGATTTCTTCCATGCACCACTAATCGCTACCATGTCTGTGGCCGGAGCTATTCGACGAACAACCATCACATTTACCTAGGTACTTTTTCGGATTTTTGGTCCAACTTGCACCATTTTTGGCCCATATTTGCCCCATAGCTCCGCCGGTATCCAAGATATGGCCACACTTTCTTCTGGCCATGGGTAGATGGCACTTGTGGCTAGATTTCTTCCATGCACCACTAATCGCTACCATGTCTGTGGCCGGAGCTATTCACGAAAGCGCCTCGCGCACTTGGTCGGATTTTTGGTCCAACTTCACCATTTTTGGCCCATATTTGCACCATAGCTCCGCCGGTATCCAAGATATGGCCACACTTTCTTCTGGCCATGGCTAGATGGCACTTGTGGCTAGATTTCTTCCATGCACCACTAATCGCTACCATGTCTGTGGCCGGAGCTATTCACGAAAGCGCCTCGCGCACTTGGTCGGATTGTTGGTCCAACTTGCACCATTTTTGGCCCATATTTGCCCCATAGCTCCGCCGGTATCCAAGATATGGCCACACTTTCTTCTGGCCATGGGTAGATGGCACTTGTGGCTAGATTTCTTCCATGCACCACTAATCGCTACCATGTCTGTGGCCGGAGCTATTCGACGAACAACCATCGCATTTACCTAGGTACTTTTTCGGATTTTTGGTCCAACTTGCACCATTTTTGGCCCATATTTGCCCCATAGCTCCGCCGGTATCCAAGATATGGCCACACTTTCTTCTGGCCATGGGTAGATGGCACTTGTGGCTAGATTTCTTCCATGCACCACTAATCGCTACCATGTCTGTGGCCGGAGCTATTCACGAAAGCGCCTCGCGCACTTGGTCGGATTTTTGGTCCAACTTCACCATTTTTGGCCCATATTTGCCCCATAGCTCCGCCGGTATCCAAGATATGGCCACACTTTCTTCTGGCCATGGGTAGATGGCACTTGTGGCTAGATTTCTTCCATGCACCACTAATCGCTACCATGTCTGTGGCCGGAGCTATTCGACGAACAACCATCGCATTTACCTAGGTACTTTTTCAGATTTTTGGTCCAACTTGCACCATTTTTGGCCCATATTTGCCCCATAGCTCCGCCGGTATCCAAGATATGGCCACACTTTCTTCTGGCCATGGGTAGATGGCACTTGTGGCTAGATTTCTTCCATGCACCACTAATCGCTACCATGTCTGTGGCCGGAGCTATTCACGAAAGCGCCTCGCGCACTTGGTCGGATTTTTGGTCCAACTTCACCATTTTTGGCCCATATTTGCCCCATAGCTCCGCCGGTATCCAAGATATGGCCACACTTTCTTCTGGCCATGGGTAGATGGCACTTGTGGCTAGATTTCTTCCATGCACCACTAATCGCTACCATGTCTGTGGCCGGAGCTATTCGACGAACAACCATCGCATTCACCTTCTCGTTGCACTTCTTCGGGAATTTGGTGCAACCAAGTTTTCACTATAACTTGGTCATTTTCCGTCCATCGGACATGCGGTTTTGGGTGTCGATACTTGACACCGCGCGCTACAATATGTTCCTCCACGACCATGTGGTCCGATGCTTCCAACAGGAGCTATTCGAGGAGTACCGATTTTTCACCATTAAAAATGCTCGTTTTTGCACCAACTTTTGCCTTTAACTCAGGCTGTATCGATCGGATCTTCAATCTTGAAAAAGTTTTGGATAGGTGGCACCAAATGCTACATTTCGTTCTTCCACGTCCACTTTGTCCGATGTCTAGCAAAAAAGTTATTCGCGAACCAAGTCCAGAACCCATGCAATGGCTGCCCTCATTGCATACATCACGGCGGTTAACTCTCGTTACTCTATACCGTGGACTTGGTACTTTTTCAGGCATTCGTTGCTACTTCTTGGTTCATGATATTCGTTTACGGTCTTCACTAGGGCATTTGGTGCTCCTTATCGGTTCATGATAATCGTTTACGGTCTTCACTAGGGCATTTGGTGCTCCTTATCGGTTCATGATATTCGTTTACGGTCTTCACTAGGGCATTTGGTGCTCCTTATCGGTTCATGATATTCGTTTACGGTCTTCACTAGGGCATTTGGTGCTCCTTATCGGTTCATGATATTCGTTTACGGTCTTCACTAGGGCATTTGGTGCTCCTTATCGGTTCATGATATTCGTTTACGGTCTTCACTAGGGCATTTGGTGCTCCTTCTCGGTTCATGATATTCGTTTACGGTCTTCACTAGGGCATTTGGTGCTCCTTATCGGTTCATGATATTCGTTTACGGTCTTCACTAGGGCATTTGGTGCTCCTTCTCGGTTCATGATATTCGTTTACGGTCTTCACTAGGGCATTTGGTACTGGGCTTCCCACTTTCTACTGATCGATCCATACTCACTTGCGTGCACCTAGCCTAGGAAGGTTTCCTATGGCTTCCCATCTTTCTACTGATCGATCCATACTCACTTGCGTGCACCTAGCCTAGGAAGGTTTCCTTGGGCTTCCCATCTTTCTACTGATCGATCCATACTCACTTGCGTGCACCTAGCCTAGGAAGGTTTCCTATGGCTTCCCATCTTTCTACTGATCGATCCATACTCACTTGCGTGCACCTAGCCTAGGAAGGTTTCCTATGGCTTCCCATCTTTCTACTGATCGATCCATACTCACTTGCGTGCACCTAGCCTAGGAAGGTTTCCTATGGCTTCCCATCTTTCTACTGATCGATCCATACTCACTTGCGTGCACCTAGCCTAGGAAGGTTTCCTTGGGCTTCCCATCTTTCTACTGATCGATCCATACTCACTTGCGTGCACCTAGCCTAGGAAGGTTTCCTTGGGCTTCCCATCTTTCTACTGATCGATCCATACTCACTTGCGTGCACCTAGCCTAGGAAGGTTTCCTATGGCTTCCCATCTTTCTACTGATCGATCCATACTCACTTGCGTGCACCTAGCCTAGGAAGGTTTCCTATGGCTTCCCATCTTTCTACTGATCGATCCATACTCACTTGCGTGCACCTAGCCTAGGAAGGTTTCCTATGGCTTCCCATCTTTCTACTGATCGATCCATACTCACTTGCGTGCACCTAGCCTAGGAAGGTTTCCTATGGCTTCCCATCTTTCTACTGATCGATCCATACTCACTTGCGTGCACCTAGCCTAGGAAGGTTTCCTATGGCTTCCCATCTTTCTACTGATCGATCCATACTCACTTGCGTGCACCTAGCCTAGGAAGGTTTCCTTGGGCTTCCCATCTTTCTACTGATCGATCCATACTCACTTGCGTGCACCTAGCCTAGGAAGGTTTCCTATGGCTTCCCATCTTTCTACTGATCGATCCATACTCACTTGCGTGCACCTAGCCTAGGAAGGTTTCCTTGGGCTTCCCATCTTTCTACTGATCGATCCATACTCACTTGCGTGCACCTAGCCTAGGAAGGTTTCCTATGGCTTCCCATCTTTCTACTGATCGATCCATACTCACTTGCGTGCACCTAGCCTAGGAAGGTTTCCTTGGGCTTCCCATCTTTCTACTGATCGATCCATACTCACTTGCGTGCACCTAGCCTAGGAAGGTTTCCTTGGGCTTCCCATCTTTCTACTGATCGATCCATACTCACTTGCGTGCACCTAGCCTAGGAAGGTTTCCTATGGCTTCCCATCTTTCTACTGATCGATCCATACTCACTTGCGTGCACCTAGCCTAGGAAGGTTTCCTTGGGCTTCCCATCTTTCTACTGATCGATCCATACTCACTTGCGTGCACCTAGCCTAGGAAGGTTTCCCTTTGGTACCGACTTCCATCTACGCACTCGATATAACCTAGGTACTTGGTACCGATGATGGTTAACACTCAAGCATTTCTTGCATCCTGCGTGCAAGGTACCAATTTTCACTTCTTAGGTACGTTTATGGGCCCGCATTTATCCAATATCGCTCCGATGGCCTTTCGCATTATTTCATCCGATAGCCCTTGCCAAAAGCTACCAAAAGTTCCTCCACGGCCATGTGCTCCGACGCTTAGTTTAGGAAATATTCGAAAAAATTCAAAATAGGAAGCATTTTCTTATTGGAAAATCACCTTAAATCGATGGCCATTTTTTGGGCAAAAACTTTAACGTCTTCCCGACTTTGCGGGAATTGCGAATTTTAGGCACCCAGAGAAAATCTTTTACTTTAAGGGGGCGGCCGCGAAGTTGCCCAAAGTCTCGGACACAAAAATTCTCAAGTTCCCCACTCTAGTAAATCGCCCTATGAGTATCTCCTGGCCCGCGAGCTCTGCGAGCGGGCCAGCTTCGGCGATTTTTGCCTTTTCGCCTAGGCGGTTCTTCTACGAAATTGGTCCACAGCTTTTGCTCAGAAAGCTAGCATTTGTTGCAACAGTTAGGTGCTTGGTACCACATTTTGGTATCCATTTGGGCATTTGTTGCAACTACTCGGTACTTTGGCCCACATTTCGCTCTACTCGGGCCTCTATGGTGCTACTTGTCGGTACTTTTGGCCAACTTAGGCCAATTGGGTGCAACTTGTGGGTACTCTGTGGGTACTTTAGGGCATATTGTGTCTTTCGGGTGAACCTTCGCGATACTTCATGGGTACTGATGGCCAACTTAGGAACATTCAGTGCAACCTTTGGGCCTAAGGAAATTTGTCCAACTCTTTGGACTTAGAAAATTTTCTGGACTTAGAAAATTTTCTGGACTTGTAAAAATTTTCAAATGTTCAATTTGGCCCACATTTCGCTCTACTCGGGCCTCTATGGTGCTACTTGGCGGTACTTTTGGCCAACTTAGGCCAATTGGGTGCTCTTTGTGGGTACTCTATCGGTACTTTTGGCCATGTTAGGCCCACTCGGTGCTATTTGTGGGTACTCTATCGGTACTTTTGGCCAACTTAGGCCAACTCAGTGCTTCTTGTGGGTACTCTATCGGTACTTTTGGCCATGTTAGGCCCATTGGGTGCTATTTGTGGGTACTCTATCGGTACTTTTGGCCAACTTAGGCCAATTGGGTGCTGCTTATGGGTACTCTATCGGTACTTTTGGCCAACTTAGGCCAATTGGGTGCTCTTTGTGGGTACTCTATCGGTACTTTTGGCCATCTTAGGCCCATTCGGTGCTATTTGTGGGTACTCTATCGGTACTTTTGGCCAACATAGGCCAATTGGGTGCTACTTGTGGGTGCTCTATCGGTACTTTTGGCCAACTTAGGCCAACTGGGTGCTATTTGTGGGTACTCTATCGGTACTTTTGGCCAACTTAGGCCAACTCAGTGCTTCTTGTGGGTACTCTATCGGTACTTTTGGCCAACTTAGGCCCATTCGGTGCTATTTGTGGGTACTCTATCGGTACTTTTGGCCAACTTAGGCCAACTCAGTGCTACTTGTGGGTACTCTATCGGTACTTTTGGCCAACTTAGGCCAATTGGGTGCTCTTTGTGGGTGCTCTATCGGTACTTTGGGACATATTATGTCCTTCGGGTGAACCTTCTCGATACCTCATGGGTACTTGTGGCCAACTTAGGAAAATTCAGTGCAACCTATGGGCCTTTGGAAATTGCTCCAACACTTTGGACTTAGAAAATTTTCTGGACTTAGAAAATTTTTTGGACTTAGAAAAATTTTCAACTTCTGTATCTTCTTCATCAAGTTCCATTTTGTGGGACTTAGAAAATTTTCTGGACTTAGAAAATTTTTTGGACTTAGGAAATTTTTCAACACTTGTAAAATTTTTGTTCCTTCTTTGAAGAAGAATACTTTCCACTATTAGCTTCTTTCTCTTTTTCTTCTTAGTTGTCTTCTTATTTTCGGTCCGAGAGCGCCGACACTTGTAAAATTATCTAAGTCCGAAGACTTTTGGAATGAACCAAAAGTCAACGAACACAATACATCAACCCTATCAACATCAAGTGGCAACCCGAAGGAAGCGCAGCGGCCAGCCCATGTACAACGCGAAGTTGTAGCATGCAACCGACCAACCGCTAACCTCCAACGGAACTCAATGTATTCGTTACACATGGGCGCACCTGCACCACACTGTCGTGACCATCCAACGAGCCGTCGGTTCGGTCGTGTGTTACAAGCACCCCATCACATAGGCATAGAGTCACCACACAGTGTTCTTCAACACTCTCGTCACATGGTGCAAGTCACGGTACGCACCACCAATGTGCACTGGTTGGCCAATTCCAGCACACACGGGGCGCGCACGCGCAAGCACTAACCACCAAGCATGGGTCGCCTGAGAGGATCGATGCGAACGCATCTCTACAACTTGAAGCTCCCAGCCTGTAGTCCCGTCGTTTGCGGGCGGTCGTAGGTGTCGAAACTAGTGATATCCACAGTCGGCAAGCTCGTCCACCGGTGTTCCCAACATGTATGGTACTAACACGTGCAGCGCGAACCCGCCCTTTGCGGCCTAGTAGTAAGCGGGGATGAGACGCCAGTGTGCCAATGGACAGCACGGACGGTTCTCGGAGGGTTGTTAGGCCCGCTAGCTTACGACCACCTAATGGGTATAAGAAGCGCTATCAGCTCGGATTGGATACGACCTTAGAGGCGTTCAGGCATAATCCAGCGGACGTAGCGTCATACCATAGTCCGTTCGAACTAGTATTGAGCCAGTGGTCCGTACCTGTGGTTCCTCTCGTACTGCACAGGAATTCCGTTAAGATAGCGACAAACAATGCACACCAGTAGGGTAAAACTAACCTGTCTCACGACGGTCTAAACCCAGCTCACGTTCCCTTGAAAGGGTGAACAATCCTACGCTTGGTAAATTTTGCTTTACAATGATAGGAAGAGCCGACATCGAAGGATCAAAAAGCCACGTCGCTATGAACGCTTGGCGGCCACAAGCCAGTTATCCCTGTAGTCTGAGCGAAACCTCCGAAGTGAACGGACGTGTTTTTCGAGCGCTCCCGTGCGAATTTGCGAAAAATGTCCGGTTGGTATTGCCCTCTAAAAGTGCGCAAATCGATTTAAAAATACTGTAGAACGTTAAATGAGAACGTCCCGATTCGTTGAAGTGGTCTGCCGTTTCTGTGCGTTAAAAAACAACGGAGATATTAACGCCCAAAGTTTGAGGTTTTTCGCGTTTCCGGTTTCATTTCCGGCCATACAATTTGTATGGGAGGCGATTTCGTCTGGGCATTTGTATGGTGGTAGCACATGCGAAATAAGAAAATAGTGGTACTCACGGTCTTGGATGGTGAGATCCCTTACTGTAGTGAGTGCCGAGTCGTAGCACATGCGAACATTAGAAAATAGTGGTACTCACGGCCGTGGATGGTGAGCGACGAAATCGCGTGACGTCACAAGGTGCCGTGACGTCACAGGAGTAGTGTGTGAATATCAAACCGGAATCTCAAAATAGCGGCCAAACCAAGAGTGCCAGGACTTTGGTTCCACGTGGCCGACCCCCGATTCTGGCCCTGGGCCCTGTGGCCAAATTTGGCATTCCTACATGCCAAGGGGGGGGAGTTTTTCGCGGGTCAGTTTTTGGTGAATAACTCGGTGAGTTCTTGACGGATTTTCAAAAGTGACGCATCAAAAGACGCGTCTCGCAGAGGCGCATCCAACCAAAAATTTGAGCGAGTGTGTATGGTCGGAATAGCGGAAGTTGTATGCGGAAAACCGGAAGTGCGTTTAGGTTTTCTCATTTTTGAAGGACTACGTACAAGTAGAGTCGCGGAGTTAAGTGTCCAGAAGGCTAAGTGGGAACGACCCGCTTCGATTGAGTGGTCTGCCGTTCCGGAGAGACGATTAGTTCCGGAGTTATCTGCCTGCAAAATTCGGATTTCCATTTGAGGAAATCGCGTGACGTCACAAGGTGCCGTGACGTCACAGGAGTAGTGTGTGAATATCAAACCGGAATCTCAAAATAGCGGCCAAACCAAGAGTGCCAGGACTTTGGTTCCACGTGGCCGACCCCCGATTCTGGCCCTGGGCCCTGTGGCCAAATTTGGCATTCCTACATGCCAAGGGGGGGGAGTTTTTCGCGGGTCAGTTTTTGGTGAATAACTCGGTGAGTTCTTGACGGATTTTCAAAAGTGACGCATCAAAAGACGCGTCTCGCAGAGGCGCATCCAACAAAAATTTGAGCGAGTGTGTACGGTCGGAATAGCGGAAGTTGTATGCGGAAAACCGGAAGTGCGTTTAGGTTTTCTCATTTTTGAAGGACTACGTACAAGTAGAGTCGCGGAGTTAAGTGTCCAGAAGGCTAAGTGGGAACGACCCGCTTCGATTGAGTGGTCTGCCGTTCCGGAGAGACGATTAGTTCCGGAGTTATCTGCCTGCAAAATTCGGATTTCCATTTGAGGAAATCGCGTGACGTCATAAGGTGCCGTGACGTCACAGGAGTAGTGTGTGAATATCAAACCGGAATCTCAAAATAGCGGCCAAACCAAGAGTGCCAGGACTTTGGTTCCACGTGGCCGACCCCCGATTCTGGCCCTGGGCCCTGTGGCCAAATTTGGCATTCCTACATGCCAAGGGGGGGGAGTTTTTCGCGGGTCAGTTTTTGGTGAATAAATCGGTGAGTTCTTGACGGATTTTCAAAAGTGACGCATCAAAAGACGCGTCTCGCAGAGGCGCATCCAACAAAAATTTGAGCGAGTGTGTACGGTCGGAATAGCGGAAGTTGTATGCGGAAAACCGGAAGTGCGTTTAGGTTTTCTCATTTTTGAAGGACTACGTACAAGTAGAGTCGCGGAGTTAAGTGTCCAGAAGGCTAAGTGGGAACGACCCGCTTCGATTGAGTGGTCTGCCGTTCCGGAGAGACGATTAGTTCCGGAGTTATCTGCCTGCAAAATCCGGATTTCCATTTCCGGTTCGGTCAACAAACAAGGTTAGTACGAGTTGGACCCACAGGTGGCGCTAGTGTCGCCAGGAGAAATATTCCATAGCCCACCCCACTTGGACCATCTAGCTACAGGCGTTTTTCTGGAAATCGTGAAATATTTCACGAAATATTTCATGAAATATTTCAACCTTGAAATATTTCAAAAGAGGACAAAATTTCCTTTCTGGGGAGCTGCCGGACGCCCGGATCGGACAAGCGGTTCCGGAGATATAGGGGTCTAAAAAGTTTGATAAGTAGTTTGATAAGTGTTATCGAACTCCAACACCGACTTATCAAACTTTCGGCAAATTCTTCAAAGTGGGATATCTCGGTAACCCCTCGGGCTAGAGGGACGTCCGAGGTATCGTTGGATAGGTCTCGGAGAGGAGCATCTTTTCGTCACCCCCCCCGCCCCTCCCATATCCACACCCTCCCCCTCAGGAAGGAAAATCCTCCCCACGCCAAGTAGGACATCGGTGCGGGGTATCATTCGAAAGGTCTGGAGGAGGGGCGTTGAGTCTCCACCACTCCGCCCACCTCCCACCCACCCCCCACGCAGAGCAGCAAAGAAATGGTGATCACCCGAACGTCGATGCGTGCTGCGTCGGTGGATTCGCGCGCGAAGACAGGAGCGGCCTCGGGTGTTGAACCGAGGGTGGTTGTCCAGCGACTACCAATGTCTTCCTCATCAACGGCTTCGCCTGCTGCTGTAGAGCTGAAACTCCTGCAGGAGGCTCTGCAGAGTATGGAGCGGAAATATGAGGAGATGCGGAAGCAGAACGAGAAGCTGCATGAGGAGCTAATTCGAATGTGTCAGATGTTCGAAGAGGCTAAGAAGGAGGCGCGCCTAGAGGCCATTCGGCGCGAAGAAAAGGCGGATGCGGAGATAGCGATGCTCCGTGTGGCTCACCAGCGTGATCGTGATGCGCTCAATGAGCTCATCGCGCAGGTGATTGGACATCAGCGTCCAGGAGAGGCAATCCGGCAATCCGCAAGCCCGCCAACCCCCATGCCGCGACGTCCATTGCAGATGCATGGACAACGGCAGCTGGAGGAGCAACAGTGGCAGCAGCAGCAGCAGCAGCAGCAGCAGCAGCAACATCGTGAGCAGCGGCAGCAGCAGCAGCAGCAGCAGCAACAGCGTCAGCAGAGTGCAGCGACGGCTATGGTGGTGCCGTCTTCGGACCAGGAAGGCGACTCCTGGACTGAGGTGGTGCGCCGTAAGCCGGCACGCCAACCGGCGAGAACGCAGCAGCAGCAGCAGCAGCAGTGGCCGCAGCTGCCACAACAACGGGCGAAGGTCCAGCGACAGGCGGTTGCAGGACCATCGTCACAGCAGCCCCAACAACAGCAGGGGCAACAGGCCTGGCGTAGCCAGCCTGCAACACGGCGAGGCGGAGGGCGTCAACGGCAGCGCAAAATCAAGCCGGACGCAATTGAGATTGCTCCAGCCGAGGGACAAACCTGGACCGAGGTTTACCAGGTTGTGCGTGGGGCTCCAGAGATGGTGAAATACGCAGAGGCCCTCGGAGTCGGACGACGCACCACACGCTCCCGACTCGTTATGGAGCTGAAGGAGAGCGCGAACGCTGCAGAGGTGCTGCAGTGCATCCAAGACGTGTGCGCGAAGGCGGAACTGCCGGCATCAGCACGATTGGTGACTCCCACGGTCGACATCCGGATGGACGCGGTCGACCCTTTAGCGGAGGAGACACACGTGGCGAAGGCACTCTCCGAGCTATGCCAGCACACCGTGGAGGAGACTTCGGTTCGGCTGCGACCAGCGTGGGACGGCACGAAGGTGGCGATAGCGCGGGTGACAACGAAGGCGGCAGAGGAGCTGGACGGGAAGTTTGTCAAAATCAAGTACACGTCCTGCCTGATCCGGAAGGTGGCTCCAATGCAGACGCGGCAGCAACGTTGTTACAAGTGTCTGGAGATGGGACACGTCCGGGCAGCGTGCACGAGCGAAGTCGACCGCTCGGCCAGCTGCATTCGTTGCGGGAAGCCGGATCATCAGGCGAAGAGCTGCACGGCGGAGGTGTGCTGTGCCGTGTGCAGCGGTCCGCATCCGGTCGGGCATCTGACGTGCCGACGCTAAAGGTGCTGCAGATCAACCTTGGGCGGAGCAGGACAGCTCAGGACCTGCTGATGCAGACGGCTCGCGAGATGGATGTTCAGGTGGTGCTTGCCTGTGAGCTGTATCGGCCGCCTCGAGATGATCCGCGATGGGCTGTTGATGAGGAGTTGAGCGTGGCGATCGTCGCAACGGGGGCTTACCCCATCCAGCGTCTGTGGGGAAGCGTCGTCCCGGGACTGGTGGTTGCCACGATAGCGGGAGTTACGTTCGCCAGCTGCTACGTGTCGCCCAGCAGCGGTCTTGATGACTTCGAGGAGTTTCTTGGTGCGGTGGAGGTGTCGCTGGTGGGACATACAACATCAGTCCTGGCTGGGGACTTCAACGCCTGGAACGAGGAGTGGGGGAGTGCGCGCACTACCCGGAAGGGGCAGGAGCTCCTAAGCGTGGTGGAGCAGCTGGCGCTGCAGACGCTGAACCGTGGCAACGTGCCCACCTTCAAGGGCAACGGGGTTGCACGGGAAAGCGTCATCGACGTCTCCTTCGCCAGCCAATCCATTGTGCGGCCGGACTCATGGCGCGTGCTTAACCGCTTCTCCGGCAGCGATCACGAGTACATCGAGTTTCAGGTGGAGGTTCCGGGTCAACGGAACAAGCGACGTGGCCAGCAGCACCAAAGCCAAGCAGCAGCCAGTGACGGGACAGCCAGGCATGCCGGAACTCGGTGGAAGACGACGCAGTTCGTCCGGAAGAGCTTTGACATCGCCCTCACAGTCGGCCGCTTCGGACAGGTCGACACTCCGGAGGGGCTGGTTGGCGGACTCACTCGGGCGTGCGATGAGACCATGGAGAGAGTACACGGGGCTACCTTCCACCGCAAGCCCCAGGTGTACTGGTGGTCTCCGGACATCGAGCGCTTGAGGGAAGAGTGCGAAGCAGCGGAGGCAGCCCATCGCCGGGCTCAACCGTCGGAGCGTGCTGTGACGTCTGCCGGACTGCAGGATTGCCG